>NW_017806235.1:954505-967625 GCF_001891065.2 Hippocampus comes
ACCTCACCCTTCAAGCCCCTTCACGAGCTGGAGAGCCTCGTGTGCAATCATCGCATCCTCGTGTGTAATTTACAATAATGGGATGACAATTTTGTCCAAAAAGAACAAGTGTTCCTGAAGAACGCTTCTCAACCCTCACGTGTTGGTCTCATGAATAAAAGTTTTCCGCCTCGGGTGCCATAAAAACGGACAAAGTCGATCAATAATTTATGGGGAGCCACTGAGCTGACCATCTGGACGCAGCCTCTCCGTCCTCGGCGGTACTCTCGATCCGAGATCCTTCCCGGTTTGCTTTGGCACTGCGGCGCTGCAGGTTTTTGCATCTTGGCACGGCCGCCTCATTCTCTCCCTTTCCCAGACGTGCCCCCCCGCCCCCCCCAGAAGCTTGTTATTTTCATGGAGGCGAGGCAGTGATGGTGGCCAGTCTCCAGCCTACCTGGGACCCTGCCAGGAATCTCCAGTCCCCACAGAAGGGACAGTAACTAATTTAAACTGAAAGCGTTCCTGCCGCACTCTGGGCTTAGTGTGCGGAGTTGCGCTCAGTAGCGTGGTGGAAGAGGCCCAATAGCCCCCCACCAAAGAGGCCAAACAAGTCTCGTTTCCTCCCGTGTGGCAGCCGGACCCTTGGGAGGGGTGGCGATGGGTCATCCACCTATCGATGTTGTCTGGCGGTGACAGAAACTTCCAATCCAGTCTCTATTTCATTCAATTATCATTGCGCTGGAACAGGCCTCGCTGCCATGTTTGGCCCGCAGAGACGCACGACACGTAATTGGGACTCAAAATAATGGTGGATCGACATTGGCTTGCAATGAGGAGGAAGGTGTCTCCGTCATTACCAGGGTGACCCACAGAGTGGACCGACTATCCGAATGTTGTGTTAGCGTTTGCTCCTTTAGCTTGTCCAAACGGTGCCACACAGATCCGATTGTACTGCACAAGATGGCGCCGCCAGAGCGGCCGCCTTGACAGCAGCTCCTATCCCTGTTTGTCTCTCCATAATTTTGCCTCTGTAAATTGGGAATTTCTCCATTGTGAGAAAAATAAAGGTTTCCTTATCTTGTCTTATTAAAGCACGACGCTAAAGCGTGACGATCTTCTCACCAAAAGCTGATTTTCTTGCAGTCTTTTCAAAATAGAGTCAAACCAGGTCCTCTGCGACTCCAAAACTGGAGTGTTGCCATCATCTGCTGTCTGGACTTTGTTGGCTCGTGGCCCGACGTCTTACACTCAAATGAATCCGGTGGCCTTGCTAAATAAACACTTTGCAACAAGAAATATAATTTCCTCTCACGTCTGTCCCCGCGGCATCCCGGCGACTGTGAAGTCCCCTCCGTAAACCAACCGAGAACTCAATCCGTGCACAATTTAGAATCGAACAATTCACGTGATCAAACCTTTCACCCGTTATTCATGTCAGTTAGCCACGTTGCGCAATAGAAATGAGCACGATGGGCTCCATTTTCGCGGGCAGCACATCCGCGCCTTTGCCAATTTGGCGGACTCGTCCGTGACAAGATGGGCGTTCTGGCGCAACGGGAGCGCCATTCGAGATTCGCCTGGCACAGTCACAATTGGGTAGCGGAAACTCAATCGAAACTCACGTCTGCTCGCTCCGCGTCGACAACTTGGTGCAGGGGTAAGCCGTTGATCGAGTGCTATTTTGCTCAATTTGATCAGAGCGCGGGTCGATAAATCCCGACCTGCGCGGACGTATTTAAGTCACCGGCGGTTATTTCCAACTCATTCTGTATTGAATAAGCGTACCCCTCGCAGTGACGACGCTTCACTCCCAAACGGAATCGCTACGGAAACGCTTCACTCTCTGACGCACAGGGAACGGGCGCCCGATTGGCATTCCAGACCGCGAGCGCAACGCATTCAAAGGCAATAAGAGGAGTCCAATCAGTTGTCAAAAGTCCCACGGCGGCGCAGCCCGTCCAACATTTGATCCACCTGCTTTCCGCTCAGCTACGAAATGACCAAACCTGGTCTCATCTGCCTCCGGCAGCTCGAGCGGTTTCCAGAGCGCGCGACATACTCGCTCAAATAAAATGTAATTCATGCGATGATGCTCCCGTCCCGTCCGTTTGCACAAGTGTCTGTTTGCAATTCTCAACAGTTACAAGAGCCGCTTTGCATAATGGAACAAACATAATTACCAGAAATAATCCACAGAGAAACGACGTCAAACAAGTTGGCCTCGTGTGAACGAGTCGGCCCTTAAAAACGTTTAGAACGAGGGAGGCGAAACCGCTTTTCGCCGACCGGGTACAGTTCAGGGAAGGGCAACTATTTTCTTCCCCCCTTTGACACGCGTGACAAAGAAAATCATTATCTCGGGCCAACATACTGTCAACGCAGGTCTCACAAAGAAGTGAAAGAGGATGACCAATCTTGCTCTACAGGTGAGTCCAGAGGTTAATGTCCACTTCCAAAGTATGCGGCAGGAGACGCCGGGGTGCTGAACAGGTCCGAGCGCGGGCTGCGACCCCCTGGCGGGGTCTCTTAAGAAGAGGAAAGGAAGGGTCCGGTGGTCCCGGCGACATCAATTACTGGCCGATAGTTGCCATCGCCGCAGGGGTCATTTGCTCCACTATAGACTTGCAATTCTCCAGCCAGTTGCCGGCGATTTCTCTCGGTGGCTCCATGTTGAGTTTGCCATTGTAGCCTTTATAGCTTCACTGAGTGGAGAGTGAAGAACAAGGCCGGTAATGAGACGGGAGGTGTTGATGGGGCGGACGACAACACAGAAGCACAACAGCTTCTGATGGTCACTTTTTTTTTTTTTTGTGGTGTCATTGATAGTATTTCTACTCGATTGCCTACAGAGCTTAGCCTCACTCGACACCGGCAGCCATATTGACAACGAAGGACAATTTCGATTTTTCAAAGAACCTAGGAAGCATGTTTTTTCGAAATGTGGGTTGAAACCGGAAGAAAACACACGCAAAAGAAGACGTTGTGGATTATTTCCAGACATTTTGTGTGTTTCTGTTGCATCGTAGAGATCCCTAAGAACTCATCGAGTCTTTATACATTTGTTTGCTTCATACATGCTCCATGCAGCGATGCATACGCAAAAGCCGTTGTCATCTTCGGGGTCCGCTGACCTTTTCCTCTCTCGCCACCAGGCCGCCCGGCCGACCCGCCGCTTCAGACAACAGTAATTAGCTCCGTTTATTACCCGAGCCGTCGTTTGAACCCCCTCGTGTCATTTGCACTGGCATGCCCGCGGCCTTGCTGATATTACTCATGACAACGCGGACGCACACGCTGAGTGACGACAAAACGGCACTGAACGCGAGCACGCGCACACACACACTGCAGACTGACGCATGAATGAGCAATTAAAACTTAGCGCATGTATGTGTGTGTGTGTGTGTGCGTGCGTGCTGCAAGTGCAGAAGAAAGGTCAGTGAAAGTACGATCCAGCCTACAGCGCTCTGTGTGTGTGTGTGTGTGTGTGTGTGAGACGAACATTTTCACACTTGAATGGACCTGTGTTACATGTATTCCCTCGAGGGTAAAGCGGGGTTTCTCAAAACTTTTCACTGAAAATATATTTATATATATATATATTTTTTTCTTTTGTTCCATTTTCTGACCTATACAAGCTAAAGCTGTTAGCATGGTCGCGTTCATGATTTGGTCCACTTTTCTATACCACTTGGCCTCGTTTGGGAGGGGTCGTCATTACTCATGAGCATCTCTTCCTTGCGCTTTGGGATTGTTTTCATTTTGTCTTTGTGTTCAACTTTTTGTCCTGATGCATAAAGCCGCATTGTGTGTTTTTTTTTTTTTTTTTTGAAATCGTTCAACAGTGGATATTTGAACACAAAGGTGGAGCAACACATGTAGACACATGATATGATAACAATAATATTCTAAGGCATATATTCTTTATCCTCCACGGAAAGACGACTGGCATTACAACATCTTACTGAACCTTTCTTCTCCGTTTATGTCGGCATGACTGTATTACACCAACCCCTCAGTTTCCATTTTCCTTGCCCTCCTGGGGTTCAAGATCAGGTGATGTTTTTAATGTTTGCCAACTAAAGGCGTGTTTTCAGACTTTCCTGTGATTAAGGGTGATATGAATAAATTCGACTTGATGTTGACTGGGGAACATTTTACCGTGGAAAGATCATTTGTGATGCAATATTTTTGTCACATTATTAGACAAATATTGATTCGGAACTGCTCCAGACTGCTATTATTTTGCCTTTTTTTTTATAGCTTTGTTGGTTTTTATACAGGCCTCCCTTCTTTGTAGGACCAAGCGCCCAGACTGCGGAGTCAAGCGCGGCCACGTCTTAAATAGTTAATGAAAGCTTTTATGAGGCACCCGGCGCCAAAAGTGCAAATATCAAACAAGCTCAGTTAAGACAATCAGCACACCGCGAGGCCTCCTCCCTCGGCGCAACTTCGGCGCTGTTCCCATTTTCTCTCCCTCTTCTTCCTCCCCAACTATGTTGTTAGTCCCTCGTTCCGCCATCTGCTCCTGTGAAATCTTCCGACGGCGACCGAAAGGGAGTTAAAGGCTCGCTCGCCTCTGCGGCTGTTTTGCGCGTGCCGTCGACTTCAGACGCATTCATCTCGAGATGAGACGATTGGAGTTCGTTTGTAAAAAAAAAAAATAAATAAAATAAATGGCTAGGCAAAGACATGAAGAGGTTTTACGTGCGTTGACTCTATTAAACATCAGCAGGGGTAGGATAAGTTCCTGTGGCGGGAGCACGACAGAGAGTGTGAGGAGTATTTCTAGTTGTGGTGTTCATTTCTACGTTATCGGTGGCGGTCATGAGCAGCTGACAAAAGGAACAATCATAGAAATCATATGACATGATTGAATGTGCATGGGACTTTTTTTTATTTTGTTAACTCGGTTGATTCTCTCTCATCATTGGGTTTATTTCCATTGTGCAAGATCGAGGTTATCGTGAATAACGGGTGAGAGGAGCAATCGTAGGACTGAATCATATGAAATGATTGAATGTGCATCCGACTTTTTTTTTTGTTAACTCGGTTGATTCTCTCGAATCATTGGGTTTATTTCCATTGTGCAAGATGGAGGTAATCGTGAATAACGGGTGAGAGGAGCAATCGTAGGACATGTGACAGAGACTGCGCCCTGGCCTGTGGATCAATTTAAAGCTGCATGTTGAACATTCTAAACTGGACCTCAGGAAATATTGATTTTTATGAACAGGGTATTGTTACGAGGTTTTCAAGATACAGGTTTTGCGATGCGAGCTCAGTTCACCTCACCTCACAATAGGCAGCAGTTGGGCAAATATTGAACCGTTCATCAAAAAGAGGCTCCGAGCATTTTAAAGACGACGTTCATGTTGAAGTTTACGGTCAAACTAAACATAAAACAAAAGTAAAACTTTTGTATTCAAACCAAAACACACTTCAAACTCTTTGCCTTATGAAAAAGTCTGCTTAGCTTAATGCTAACACCCAAGATGGCCAAGGACAGAGAGCCAGAAGGAGCACAATACGAATTGGACTGCAGCATTGACACGATACACAAACTGTTTAATTCTTTACAGGATTACTACTCTATTTTTATAAAGTATAATATTATAGAATGATATTTTTTTCTCAATAAAAGATGAAAACAAGAAATGTTTTGTTCTTTTTTGGGGGGCTGGAACGAATTAATGACATTTTCATTCATTTCAATAAGGAAAGATGATTTGAGATACGAGTGCCGTCACAGAAACAATTCATGTTGTATCTCAAGGCACCGCTGTACATGACATCATCATCAATGCCGACGTGACACTCAAGCATCTGCGCGCCAGGCCTTGATAAACTGTGCTGATGCGACAGTTAATGATCCGCAGATGATAGAAACACATTCATTAAGTGCAAGCACACGCGACGAGCTCGTTTTCGGGGAAATCATAGACCCCCCCCCCGCACCCCCTTTTTTTCTCCTCTTTGCATTTAAATGAGGGAGCTAAAGCTCACAGAACAGTTTGCTTGTAGTACGCGCCTTCAGTCTTCCTGTGTCCGAGGTGAAACCCCCCCCGAGAGGTGTCCAGCCACTCGTAACCAAGACAACGAACCAATGGCTGCTGTATCTTCTGCTGCATATGTTTTGTTTTTTCTCCCCTCCCACCCCCTTGACATTGCTTCCTCGAGCTTCTCGTCATAGCCGCCGGCCTCTTCAGTTGTCGAGCGTATGTGCGAATTTGACTCATGGGTCATCCTACTAGCGCGCCAGTTACTCATCCTTATCTGCATTTTCGCAAGAGCAGGGAGGGGGGGGCGGCACTGCGAAGAATAATTGTTGTCTTTAAACTACTCTTCCTTCTGTTCATGATGAACGCCATTTAATTACCTCACGAGTTACCCCAATTAGCGCAACGGCTAGTGACCATTGATGAAAATATCTTTCTTGAAAAACAAAATCCCTCTCATCTGCCCCCGCAGTTCTTTTAGAACTTGAGCTCCCTGGCCTGTCTGGATTTATCCCGAAGCTGCGGTCAAGCGAGACACGAGATGAACGAACACATTCTAATTGTTTCCATTGTGAGGATGTCACATCCGGAATTCATGGAAAATACGTACAATATATTTTGCTTCGCTTGCCAAGAGGGGAGCATCTGTAAAAATGTCTCACTTTATACCTTCTTGGTTGCAACAAATCACATTTTGAGGGATTTATTTCGACAAAAAAAAAAAAAAAAAAAACTTTGAAAATCTTATTACTTGGATTGATTTTAATTCAATACTCAGCAGATCCAATAAGATGTTTGCCAGGTATATGTGGCTTACTTTGCTGAAGTGTCAACAAATACAGAAGAGGAAAAAAAAAAAAGACAGAAAAGGGCAAATACATTAATATTTGTGGATTCTTTGCAAAAATCAATCGGCAGGGATTGCAAAACATGGCCTCACCTGAGTGGACACAGAAGAGACTTATTTGATTTTCATATGTCACCGACATTCAATTTTACTTGAGGGGATGTACTGTATAGCGGGCGCTTGGGGGATTGTTGTGGGTCGTTCTAACGACTGCACCGAGTGCTGATAGCCACAAGAAGCTGCGGAGAAGGTCACGGCGGTCCTACTGCGCGTTTCGTCAAGCGCAGATCAAACGACTCGCGGTGACATGTCGCTACCTCCCCGCCGCTCGTGAGCGAAATGCGACGTGACATTTTGGACCCGACGCCGAGGCGCGTGTAGGTCGTGTCAGCTCGCGAGGTGGGTGCACTTTTGCCGATTAGCATCTGGACGCGGGCCCATTACTTGGGATGCTGGCGCCATTTTGATGCGAACGGTGACAGATAAAGCGAAAAGCTTTTGTCCACAGACACGGGGGCTTTGTTTCCCCTTTATTGCTCAACATGTTTTGATCCAGCGGAAACACGAAAAAGTGGAAAGGTTGCGCTAATCAGGAGCGAGAATAGTCAGCGCATGTGGAATGGGGACATGAATAATACATATACATATGGAGCTGTGAAGGGCAAACAGCCTATGAAAAAAATGGAGAGTACTTTAGATATGTTCGAGGGCTCAGCGAGCTTGAAAACTTTCCTCCATTCTGCGATTGCAATGTAATGTGCAGTTAGGTTTTTTTCTAAGTTTCCTTGCCATGATTTTTTTTTTTTAACAGAGGAAATACATTAAACTTTATGACTATATTACTACCCCACCCCCCACCCCCGGAATGATTAATCCGCTAAAATAAAGGCAAATGAGCAATAAATGACTAATTTACTTCAATTAAAGTTGTTCACTTCCGAAACATTTTGACTTGCAGTCTTTTAAGCATTGACTGTGACGAGTTCCAGAAACTCTTCAAATCACTAAGTCAGCAACAATAATGCAAACAAATCTTTGTCTTGATCACATCATGTTTGATGAAATATATATATCTACATGTTTACTGACTATAATCATAAATATATATGCATACCAAAGCCCAGCAACAAAAATAGTCGACAACATTGATTGAGCATAAATAAAGTTCAGCTGTTCACGGAGTCTTTTTCTGACATTTTTTGCTTTCTACCTAAAACCTAAAACCATAACTCCCTCCACCTTGCCCAAGGTGAAGAATTGATTGATTTTCAACATTTTTTTCATCATCACAAAAACCTGCCATTCGAACAGGGATGCTTGTGTACTTTTTAATTCCTCTATTTATGCAGCTGAGAATGAAATACAATGCATGCTGTGTATGCACCTACGAATGTGAACAAAAAGCAGTCAGAATAGTTAGCGGCGTTGTACGCGTTGTACCGCAAGCCCTCCGGTAAACAGAAATTCTCATGGCTGGTGCGGAGCGCCTCATTGAGAATCCCCTCGAATCCTCGCAGATTCCCCACAATTGCTCCTCATTAACATTACGCCCAAGTGTGTGACCCCGCCATTCATTTACGCGCAATTTCATCCCGCCGTCGTCCTTCCCTCTCAAAGGAGAGCGCGGCTGCGCCCATTCTCCCCGGGAATGTAAATGCCTTGTAAATCCTCCAATAGGCCCCTTTTCAAAAGGGAGCGCTCGTCACTCTTGGACAGCGTTATTAAAAAATTCAAATTGGAGCGCTCAACCGTGGGTAACACAAAAAAAAAAAAAAAATGAAACGAGAAGCTTGCCAAAAGATGTGGATGACACGATAAAGGTATTGATTGTCCGTCGTGTGCTGGCTGAATCTAGAATTGATGTTGAGTCTGGAGCGACAAGTGGGTCAATAAGAAAATATGGCTATGGTGATACGGCTTTGGAGAATTTCTTCTTATCAAATCTTTGACAGTAACTGTCTTCAAGTGTTCAATCATGGGGCAAAAGAGACAAATTGTTGTATTGTTGGGGAATAGAAGGTGACCATTTTCACCGTCTTGGTAGCAGGAGAGTTTTTGGACCCTTTTAGACAGCAATTCATATCTGGCTCAAATGAAATGAAATGGAAGGGTCGAAATAGGAAAGCCACCCAAAAACTAATTCCTATTGAGGATAACACACTCGGGGGAATTGCCTGGATGAGTTCATTAGTAGCACACAACTTTGTTCTCTGCAGGGGGGAAATGACACACCTGTAAAATAAACCATTTCTTTTAATTCCGCCCTCTCAAATGTTGTGCCTACCTCCCTTGCAGCCCACGATAACACTGCAAAGTTTCTGCCACTTTCAAACTGCAAAGTTTACGCATCCTCCCCCAGCGCGATAAAAGCCCCTCAGGTTAAAAACGAGGAAAACATGCTTTCGCTTGGATGTCGCGGCATCATGCATACATGCTTGCTTTTTAGCGTGAGTAAAATATGCAATGTGGAGGCGGAGACGATGAGGGAAAAACCTGAGATTCATCCGGTGAATAAAAAGTCCAGATGGCGGACAAAAATATGCTTAGATGACAAAGCCATCCACATATTTACATTTATATTTTTACAAATGTTGTCAGTCGAGCGAAACTGGAGGTTATGTTGCGTCGAGAAAGCAATGGAGTTCGAACTGATGATCACTGTGGCCAAAAGAGGGCGCCATTGAGCCAGGTTAAGTGAGTTCAGAACCTAAAAGGGTGGCGGTCGAAATTCAAATGGGAAGGAGAAAGTGCAAGCAGTGCTGGCAACATATCGAGCAAAACAAATGTGCCGAGATAGGCACTTTACAGCCCGAATACACGCACACGCACACTTTTTTTAAGCTTCATTCTTGAGGTGCAGGGACAGTCTTTCAACAATGCCAACGTTTATTTCCTCGACAATTTTGCGCTTTGGTCCGGGCACATTCGGGGTCAGCCGCTGGCTATGTCGACCTCCCTCAAGAATGGCTGTTCACAACAAAGAGCTTCTTATGTTATGTTCTATGCAGCAGGCTAAAATAAACCGCTGTTGAACTTCTCGGGTTGGCGGGGGGATGTTGGCATTTGCCGTCGCCACGCATGGCACAGATGCGAGTCTCCTGAGGGTTGGATGCTTTTAGAGAGAGAGAGAGAGAGGAAAAAAGGATTCTTTTGGGACTATTGCAAGATTAATAAGGCTAACGTGTGTGTGTGTGGGTGGGCGAGGGGGGCTGATAGTGTGTATTGAGCAAGAAATTGAGCATTTATTCATATTGGTGTCAATGAGTTACTCAGCAAAAAAAAAAAGCCTTGCAGCTAAACAAGCACGGGTGTCTCCGCTTTGGTTTTTAGGCTTTCAGATGATGATGTGCTGCGTTATTGTTATTAAGTGTGTTGGTAAAGGGGAGGCATTGGGAGGGTGATGGGCAGTGTTGCGCTTGCTCCGTGAAGCTGAAAGAGGAGAGATGACACGCCGTCACTCCGAGTTGATGGTCACTGCTCAGAGCTGCCGTGCTTTCCTGATACTTTCCTTTCAGACTGGGGCGGGCCGCCGAGCGCCGCCGGCGCGGCGAGGCAAACCGAGACGGATCCCTTTAAGGAGAAGAAGCGGAGTCACATGACCGCATTTGAAAACTGCAGCACCTCCATTGGTCATTATGACCGAGGGAGGGGTGGGGGAGAGCGAGCGTGCGAATATTTGACCCCTCTCTGGAAAAAGGTTTAGAATTGCCTAGAGATGCCCCACGATGGTGGCAAAACACGACATGAAGCTCCTCAATTCACTTCGACAGATTCAATTGGCTCAACATGGGCTAGGTGTTACTTGAAGCTCCTCAGCTTAATTCATCATAGTTCTTTGGTGTTAAAATGCCACAAAGTCACTGATTGAAGCTTGCCAATCAACTTCACCATAATTCCATGGCATCAATATGTTGGCAAGTTTTTGGATGAATGTCATCAACTCACTTCAACATAGTTCCTAGGCACCAAGATGTCACAAAAATGGTGGCAAAGCACTGCATGAAGCTCCTCTAATCACTTTAACATAGTTCCTTGGCATCAAGTCATCTCAAGATGGTGGCAAGGCATCACATGAAGCTCCTCAACTCACTGACTGAAAGTAAGCAATTACCATAAGGGACTTATTAAGCTGCAGTTACATAAGTCTTGCATTGCAGAGGATACAGAAGATCTGCCAGTGACTATATTGTTATATTGTCTGTCAACATTTGTTGCTGCATCTTTTGTGTTCAAATATTCATTGCAGTAAACATCTTGAAGGCTCTTTTAAAACAATTGTTCACTATTTGCCAAAGTGCTGCTTTTTGTGGACTGAAAAAAAAAAATCATCATTCTAACGACAGCATGTATCCCTCAAAACAGACTCTGTTTGCCATCAGGTAAATAGAAAGTTGAATTCTTATTCGAGGAATAACATCTTGTGTGATCCTTATTTTTTATTGTTGCGTGAAAAGAAGATCACGTTCATTTGACTCATGATGTTAAAATGTGAGCTTGTCATATTCCTCTTCAAAGTCTTGCTTAAAAAGGCGGCGTTAAAAGCCCGACCTCAAAAGCAATCCATTGTAAATTCACAACTGATGCAACCGATCAGAAGAGAATAATTGAGTCCGTCGCGAGAAGAGTGGCCTGGCAGTCGTCCTCTTCTGTTAAAAGGTTTTGTAACTTTTAGTCCTTTTTTTTTTTTTTTTGGGGAGAGCCTGTAATTGCGCGATGAATGCAAATTAGTCAGATGAAAGCTGCAGGCCTGTCATAGGTGCGCAGCGTGAAAAGGAAAAAAAAAAAAACAACTTCTAAAAAAAAAAAAAAAAAGGATTTAAACAAGAGAAGCTGTTTTAACGCGTCTGCGCCAACGAGACTAATGGGGGTTTCGGCTGAAAGGCGCCGCTTGAGGTGACGGTTGAGTGCAATTGGTCGAGAAGTTGATTTTTTTTTTTGTCTTTTCCATACAAG
The DNA here is from genome assembly GCF_001891065.2 of Hippocampus comes. Lineage (NCBI taxonomy): Eukaryota > Metazoa > Chordata > Actinopteri > Syngnathiformes > Syngnathidae > Hippocampus > Hippocampus comes. Next base: position 966,284 of record NW_017806235.1, read on the forward strand.
CCGGAGGAATGAGATGATGACAAGTGAACAAAGAAGCTTCCTTTTTTTTTTTTCCTTGCTTGGTTTCTACTTGATATTTGTAAATAAGCCCTCCAAACTCCCTGGTTGTGTTAAGTGTTGTTGTATACACATTTTGTTTTCACGATTTAAAAGAGTTGCCAGATGTTTGAACACATCTGCCCGCCTCCACCCAGCTTGCTTTGATTGGACGCCGTCTCTTTCGAACGAGCCACCGACGAACTTGGATGTGATTCAAGGCATATGTCACACAATGGTGCCAGTTCTGTGTTTTTTTGTTGTTGTTTATGTTTTTTTAATACCCATCATCAAGGTCTGAAAGTTAAAGGACTTGTACAATAACATCTTTCAACTCCACACTGTTAAAAAAAGAGCCATTTAGAAATGAAGTTTGCAATCCTCCCCCCCCCGTAGGAAGAATTGACGAAATGAAGTGTGGCAAAGTAACAGCGGCGAGATCTTCCTTGTCGTCGCTTCGGCTTCCAAATTTAATAATACCCCGCCGACGTTGGATCAAATGTGACGCATCGAGTGTGACACAGCGCGAGCGAGGACACACATTTTCAAAGAATACAAGAAAAATACTGCAGCTGAACTGGTGTTCACCTCCCATCTGTTGGAATCTGCAACTGAGAGATTGCCGGAAACTCAAAAAAAAAAAAAAAAAAAAACGACGTTGGATCAAATGTGACGCATCGAGTGTGACACAGCGCGAGCGAGGACACACATTTTCAAAGAATACAAGAAAAATACTGCAGCTGAACTGGTGTTCACCTCCCATCTGTTGGAATCTGCAACTGAGAGATTGCCGGAAACTCAAAAAAAAAAAAAAAAAAAAAATTAAACTGCGTTTGCATGGAAGCTAGCAAGGGAATTTTGATCCACAATTCTGCATGTGACCATTCTGATTATTTCAGCATGTCCTGCCATTTAAATGTTTGTGCGCATACCTTCTCTCTGCCGGCCTACTGAGCCACGGCCAGTTCATCGTGAAGGCCTTACGGTACATAAAACACAATCTGGTAAAAACTTGTAAAAACGTTTTTTGCCTGCTCTAGTCTACGGCACGTCTGTTGATCTATGACAAGAAAGCAGCACAAGATTCAAACAAGTCTGTCTGTTGATGCCTCAACAGTGGCTTCATGACAACATGATGTCATTGTGGCCAATTCCAGAACGGAATGACTGAAACGGCTACTTCGGGAGGGCCATTTCGAGTGGACTGGGCGCGGTTTTCAGTCTATTGAATTCGGGGTACGCTAAATCCAGGTTTCATCATATGGGCGCTGTGAAAGCAGTCCAGGGTGCACCTGCCACACCACAG
>NW_017806235.1:968379-974567 GCF_001891065.2 Hippocampus comes
CGGCAGGCCTTGTAAAAGGGCGGAGGGGTAAAAAGAAAAAAAAAAAAAACAACTTCTAAAAAAAAAAAAAAAAGGATTTAAACAAGAGAAGCTGTTTTAACGCGTCTGCGCCAACGAGACTAATGGGGGTTTCGGCTGAAAGGCGCCGCTTGAGGTGACGGTTGAGTGCAATTGGTCGAGAAGTTGATTTTTTTTTTTGTCTTTTCCATACAAGCCGGGGGAATGAGATGATGACAAGGGAACAAAGAAGCTTCCTTTTTTTTTTTTCCTTGCTTGGTTTCTACTTGATATTTGTAAATAAGCCCTCCAAACTCCCTGGTTGTGTTAAGTGTTGTTGTATACACATTTTGTTTTCACGATTTAAAAGAGTTGCCAGATGTTTGAACACATCTGCCCGCCTCCACCCAGCTTGCTTTGATTGGACGCCGTCTCTTTCGAACGAGCCACCGACGAACTTGGATGTGATTCAAGGCATATGTCACACAATGGTGCCAGTTCTGTGTTTTTTTGTTGTTGTTTATGTTTTTTTAATACCCATCATCAAGGTCTGAAAGTTAAAGGACTTGTACAATAACATCTTTCAACTCCACACTGTTAAAAAAAGAGCCATTTAGAAATGAAGTTTGCAATCCTCCCCCCCCCGTAGGAAGAATTGACGAAATGAAGTGTGGCAAAGTAACAGCGGCGAGATCTTCCTTGTCGTCGCTTCGGCTTCCAAATTTAATAATACCCCGCCGACGTTGGATCAAATGTGACGCATCGAGTGTGACACAGCGCGAGCGAGGACACACATTTTCAAAGAATACAAGAAAAATACTGCAGCTGAACTGGTGTTCACCTCCCATCTGTTGGAATCTGCAACTGAGAGATTGCCGGAAACTCAAAAAAAAAAAAAAAAAAAATTAAACTGCGTTTGCATGGAAGCTAGCAAGGGAATTTTGATCCACAATTCTGCATGTGACCATTCTGATTATTTCAGCATGTCCTGCCATTTAAATGTTTGTGCGCATACCTTCTCTCTGCCGGCCTACTGAGCCACGGCCAGTTCATCGTGAAGGCCTTACGGTACATAAAACACAATCTGGTAAAAACTTGTAAAAACGTTTTTTGCCTGCTCTAGTCTACGGCACGTCTGTTGATCTATGACAAGAAAGCAGCACAAGATTCAAACAAGTCTGTCTGTTGATGCCTCAACAGTGGCTTCATGACAACATGATGTCATTGTGGCCAATTCCAGAACGGAATGACTGAAACGGCTACTTCGGGAGGGCCATTTCGAGTGGACTGGGCGCGGTTTTCAGTCTATTGAATTCGGGGTACGCTAAATCCAGGTTTCATCATATGGGCGCTGTGAAAGCAGTCCAGGGTGCACCTGCCACACAACAGCAGCTGAGATATGCCCCAGATCGACACTGACACTCATGACGACAAACAATATATTGAAAAAAAAAATAAATAAATAAAATTGTATGTAGGGTCCAAAAAGTTTCACTGAAAACTCTAAATTGTCCAAAGTTATGAATATGAATGCTTGTTTGTCATCCTGTGCCCTGTGATTGACAAGCGACCAATCCACGTGCGCCCCGCCTCTGGTGCAAAGTCACCCGGGGAGAGAATCCAAGCCCAGCTGCAACCCTAATGAGGACCAATTGAGGAAAATGGCCGCTTGGACATCCGCGCAGAGATTCCCGTCCCACACTAATTAAATCACCGCCTCGACGCTCGTCAAGAAGTTGGAATTTTTGCTAAACGTCCCGCTTTGTGAGAGCCTTGATTAACTGCCAGAGCGCTCTTAATTGAGGTCTGGCTTGAAAATTAATAACTGTGATGTTTAATCAAGCTTTACATCACACAGCGGGAATGCTGCGTGAATATTGGATGGCCTTTATTTTCTAGTCCCCCCCCGCCCTCCTCCTCCAATTTTTCCCGCCCTCCTGTAAGAGGGCGGTGCAACTCCGCATGGCAAACACAGGCTCATTTTGACGCCGTATCAGCACCTGCCTCTGAGGTAACATGCCTTGTAATTAATTGAAAGCGCTAATGAATGCTTTTTAAAGTCTGGCCTCCGTGGGAAAGAGCGAGAGAGAGCAAAGTGGAAAGGCAACTTTTCGCTAATGAGGTTTTGTGCTTTGAAGTCATGAACTCTCCAGATTTAGGAAATAAAAATAATAATAATGATAAGAAGAATTAGCTTAGGAGCTAAAAACAATGACTTTTACAAGGTGGCGCTGTCACGCTCCATTCGTCAACTTGCTTTCACTGGCTCAAGTAGGTGAAGTTGAACAGCTGTCCACTGCAAAGCTTGCGTCTGCAGTTTTTGCGAGTCTCGCGTTTTACGGAGTGCACTCCGCAGTTCCCAGTGGAAAGTGAGAACAAAGTAGCCACTCCAACCCATTTTTGCTGATAAACGCAAAATGAGTTGGACATTTTCAATCACAGCAGAACACGTGAAAAGGCCTGAAAGAAAGAGCGAGACCAAGCGGAATCGGGGCAGCCCATCGAGCGAGAAGTATTAAGACCATTTCTCCACGTCTTGAGCTCAAGTGAACAATCGTGCCAATGGCCGCTCTGCCTGCGTTGAAAATGTCATCCGAGGAAATAATCTCAAATCTTAATTAATGTCCATGTACTCTAATTACGGTGTTTTTTTTTTTTTTCTGGAACAGTAAAGGAATACGGTTCCATTTTTTGTTGTATCCTGAATACATACATTCCGTTACTCCGCAAGCCCGTTCAAGGGGACATGGCATGACATGAAAATGGACTTGTTAATTGCTTGTATACAAATAGTTGGCGCTCCGGAGTGCCTGCCCACCCATCAAGTGTGAAATTAAGCAACCAAGTAAATATCCAATTACGTGCCTCAGGGGCGTCGCTAGGTTTTATGGACAAGGGAGGCAGAGTCCCTTGGAGATGCAAAGGATGCAGGGGGGGGAGAAAAAAAAAAAAAAACACATTTTGCAGGCAGCCAACAACCCACCGAAACTGCTTTGATGTTTCTAGACAGATTAATAAAAGATCCAAAGCGATGTCAACGATTTTGGGCGCCGTGACAGTTTGGAGTCATTTCAGCCTTCTTTTTTTTTTTTTTTTTATGTAGTGCATAAACATAAGTATGTTTCCAGCTATAACAAGGAAAAATAAATAAAATCTCCACATATTGCGACAGCACCACTCTGTGTAAATCTGTATGCATAAAAAAAAAAAAAAAAAAAAAAAAAAAAGTATTCTGTTGACATAAAGACAGGTCCATCATTTTCAATTTTCCCAAGACGACCGAGAATAATTTAGCCTGTCGGGATTATGAATGTAATCAAAATTGACACGCCTGCAATTGGCAGTATCTTGGTGAGTGAAATAGACAAAGAATCCACTCCGTCTTTTGATTTTGCTCTGTTGTCTTTTTCCGAATGACATGACTGCAAGGTCATTTCTCACCCGCTATCCGACCGACAGGAGTGCGGCGACGCGGTGCACCAAAGTACCTTTTGCGTGAGCGGCTGCTTGCTTCGGGCAACTTGGATTGTTGCCTGCAGAGTGGCAAACCCAATCGAGGAGGCTGTGCACAGACAATCTCGCTGCAGTGCATCGCAGTGAAAAGCGGATTCAGGTACAAAGTGCAAGCAAGGTCAGAGTCAAAGTGTGGGCTGCGTTTTCAGCGATGACGGCATTCTCGCTGCGCCACGTTTGCATGTAAAGCTGGCTTTTCATTTCGGTGGAATCTCCCGTCCATTGACAGCTTCTGCACTGTGGCTGTGTCAGAAGCCTGAACGCGGAAACACCGAAGAGGCGTGATTCACTGACAGGGCAGGCTGCCTTCAAATCATGGAGACTTTTTTTTTTTTTTTTTTGCCCGAGACTTGTGAATGTCGATGAAAGCCATGAAGAAAAAAAAAAAAGATAAAGAAGGCTTTCAATTTCAAAGCTGTTATGTATTGCGGCGTGTCATCGACAAGTTGGGATGTGCTAGACGGTGTCGAGAAAATCGCTACATTCCGTTTACCATTTACACGTGAAGGAGAACATTTTTTTTTATTCCGTCTGAAAAAGCTCAAAATGAAAGTCATGTTTTATGACTGAAAACATTTTGGGAGGTCCATCAATAATTTTTTTGTACATGGGGATCTTTCAAAATAACCTACAAAGGCTTGTCTTTTCATGCCAGTAACATGTTTGAAGCAGGACCGCTCCTCGCAGCAGTCGAGGAGCATAGATTCTCAAAAAGACAGAGGGAAAACAAAAGTCTGCTCGTGCTCATATTCTCTGCTACGAAATATCACAGCTAAAATGCTGTAACCGCTGCTTACAGTGTCACTCTGATACACAATCAAATCATTTTCAAATTTTCATACTTGGATCAAGAAACACTAAGGATCAAAAATGACAATACACTTATCACCCTCCCTCAGCAGCCCGGTTGAAATCATTTAGGACCGTTCCGTCCTTAAATGAGCCTCTTCTCACCCTGAAGACGCCCCCCCCTCCCCCTCCGCCCTCGCTACTGCGATTCAATACCGCTGGCCGATGTGCTAACTCATTTAAATTAGTGAAAGGACCATTTCTTCAAATCGATTAGATCACAAATTTACATCAGGGCCCACGTTAATGTCAACATATTTTGGGCCGGTCGATCAAAATTTGTTGAAATGCTTTCGATGAGCAAAACGTGTTTGTCATGATCCGCACGCATGCATACATTTAATCATCAGCATCTCTGGTGCATGTGATGTATTTTATTGACTTATGTTTTATGTAGAGGCATGGCTCAGGTACCAAGTACACGGCGGCCGCAGGCGCCTCTGCGTTTTATCGTGTTTATTTAATGATAAGCACTTATTAAAGCCGCAGTAAGTTTCCCGTAGGAAAAGGCAAAAGCATCATCCGGTGAATTTTTCTTTTTTTTTTTGTGACGATACACAGCTGCAACGCACACAGTAACTTGATGTTTTTTTTTCTAAATATAGTAGCGGCCAATGCTTAGCAGTGATTTAGTTGACAAACGCGCCTAAATAAATCACCGATTCCACGCCTGTGAGTGTTCTCAAATTGAAGTTTAATATCCTGTGCCGCCGGCAATTTCCTACATCCGAGCGCTCGCCAAGCAGCCGAGCAGGCAAGCGGGGGCCTTGCGGGTTGACGAAAATCTTTCCCATCGCCGCCACCTCCGAGGGAGGAAGATTATGAAGATTAGATTTGCTTTTTCACCCTCGTCCCCCCCCTCCTGAAACAATGCTATCTCACATTCACTCTATATGCGAGTACTCTGCTGTGAATGGCGGACTAAAAAAGAAAAAAAAAAAGCTGCTCATTGTGTGTGCTGGTGTGAGGCACGGCTTTGTGTGTTGCTGATTCAATCTCACTAAGGGGGTGGTGGGCGGGGGGAGGGGAGTAATGGCAAATGTTATGGCCGCTGACGTAAGGGCATGGAGACAAATTTGGCTGTCGAACATCTTCAAGCAACCAAAGTCTGTGCAATCTGTCTGCAGGCTGTTTAAAAAAAATGCCATAAAACACTGGGAACCAGGGGAAGTGGGGCTGCAAGGTGCAACAGGACATGCACAAAACACACATACGGGATTTGACGCTTCAACAAAACTTCTCAAATTGACACAGGGTCCACATTTTTTCCATTGCGTAAGGCGGCTTGGTGTGGCCTGGAGGCTCCTTTCTTTAATGTGGCCCACTGAGCGTTGACATTAACGCAAGTGGTCACTTTACCTCAAGTCAATCAAGATCAAATGGCATTTATTTATTTATTTCAATAATTGCTTGGTTATTTTATAGGAAATAATTACATGAAAAAAATCTTATCAAAACCCAAAATTCATTTTGATTTTCTTTCTGTTTTAATTGGTTAATGATAAATAACATGGCAAAAAAAAAGTCAATTATTTTAGCATTAAAATAAAAATGTACACATTTGCCATCGTGACTTTCAAAAATATGACCATTGGGCACAATTGTTCACCGGTGAAACTGTAATTGGAAAAAAAAATGACAGTGGGCTAAATTTAAATGATCATCCATGACGACAGAAATCGCACCCACCTGTCAGGAGCATTGCGATGACCTCTGGGGCAGACTGCAGCTGGACTGCGGGGTGGCCTTGGGGATGCCTGGCTTGGGTTTGCCATTTAGGAGGGGAGGGGGGGCTGCCGTTGAGGGGGCTCTGCCTGGGCTGGCTACAC
>NW_017806235.1:974685-976477 GCF_001891065.2 Hippocampus comes
TTTTTATAAGTTAAATGTTTGGAAAGTGAAAAATTGTTGTTAAATTGGACAAAACACAGAAAGGAATTTTGTTGCCGTGTTGCCTAATGTGAATTATTCGGTTCGGTTCTGGACCGAACCGAATAATGTTTTTTTGGATTCCGAAGTGTAGGCTCAGACCAAGTGTGATAACAGAAATATTGAGGGAAAAAAAAATTGCACCCACAAAAAGTGAAACTGCTGGTCACAAGGAGCCAGGATAAACAATGCATGAAACCAAAAGCGCTGATGGCAAAGGGAAGGTTCGACAGAACATACACAAAACAAAATGTCAAAAAAAATCCAATAACACAAAAACAATAATTGATAGCAATAGTTTAAAAAAATACTTACAAACAAGGACCTATGAATAAATGAGAGCGACTATGAATTGTATCGAGAGGTCTAGATAATCACACTTGAAGCACAACAGCAAGCAATCTGAATAATCTGACAAGCTGTAGCAGATGTCAGAGTCCTTAAATACAAAGCCAGGCATGATGAGGAAACGCGGCACAGGTGCACCTGCTGGAGGGAAACGCCCTCCACTCCAGCCGCAGCTGGAACACAATCAAGACACAACATGACATATTCAAAAAGTAGGCAAATATGTCAAATAACGGCTTTGAAAGTGTGAAAACCAAAGTGCTACTCAACTGACCAAAAAAATAAATACATTAAAAAAAAAAAACACTTTTCAGACTGTCAAAAGATTCCTTTCTGGGTTATTCGTGTATTTGTCAAGGCACATTGACAAAATATATTCCACCAAGTCTCATCACAAGAGATGGAAATATGGTCAGGAAGATATTTTCCTGCTGATTACTTTTGGCGTTGCTTGGCAACCACATGATGTGAGGGAGAGATGGAGGGAGAAAGAAATTAACAAAGATTTTTTTTTTTTTCCTTTTCTGAAATCCCCAAGAATACAATATTTTCAAAAATACCGAAAAGCCAAACCAGCACGTGGACGGTTCGAACGCAATAGCTTCAAACTGTGAGGCACTTTAACTCGGTCTACCAGACAGACAACTGACACGACATCATAAGGGGGTTGAGTTTGCATCGTGGTGGCAAAATTTGGAGACCCATGAAAAAACATTCACAAATGTCGCCACACACCGAGTGACGAGGCCAAAAGGGACGAACCTGGACAATCGCCGCACACCAGGCCACGAGAGTTGCACGTTGTGTGCAGTATTTTTAAAAAAATATATATATCGCTCTGCCTTAAACGGGCAAGAGAATAGCATCTATGTGGGTGTGTTAGAACAGTTCAAGCAATAGATGTTTGAACACAAACGATACAGCAACACACGTAGATAATCAATAATAATAACAATAATTACAATAATGAGTGGCACGGTGTCGACTGGTTCGCACGTCCGCCTCCAAGTGCAGAGGTGCAGTGTTCGAATCCAGCTCCAGCCTTTTTGTGTAGAGTTTACATGTTCTCCCATGCCTGCGTGGGTTTTCTCCGGGTACTCCGGTTTCCTCCCACATCCCAAAAACATGCACGGCAGGCTAATGGAACACTCTAAATTGTCCCTCAGGTGTGATGGTGAGCGCAAATGGTTGCTCGTCTGTGTGTGCCCTGTGATTGGCTGGCAACCAGTTCAGGGTGTCCCCCGCCTACTGCCCAAATACAGCTGGGATAGGCTCCACCATGCCCGAGACCCTTGTGAGGACATGCGGATTAGAAAATGGATGGATACTACTACCAATAAAAACAATAATAGTAATAATAATCATCATCATCATCATCATCATCATC
>NW_017806235.1:982574-987176 GCF_001891065.2 Hippocampus comes
GTTATGGCCGCTGACGTAAGGGCATGGAGACAAATTTGGCTGTCGAACATCTTCAAGCAACCAAAGTCTGTGCAATCTGTCTGCAGGCTGTTTAAAAAAAATGCCATAAAACACTGGGAACCAGGGGAAGTGGGGCTGCAAGGTGCAACAGGACATGCACAAAACACACATACGGGATTTGACGCTTCAACAAAACTTCTCAAATTGACACAGGGTCCACATTTTTTCCATTGCGTAAGGCGGCTTGGTGTGGCCTGGAGGCTCCTTTCTTTAATGTGGCCCACTGAGCGTTGACATTAACGCAAGTGGTCACTTTACCTCAAGTCAATCAAGATCAAATGGCATTTATTTATTTATTTCAATAATTGCTTGGTTATTTTATAGGAAATAATTACATGAAAAAAATCTTATCAAAACCCAAAATTCATTTTGATTTTCTTTCTGTTTTAATTGGTTAATGATAAATAACATGGCAAAAAAAAAGTCAATTATTTTAGCATTAAAATAAAAATGTACACATTTGCCATCGTGACTTTCAAAAATATGACCATTGGGCACAATTGTTCACCGGTGAAACTGTAATTGGAAAAAAAAATGACAGTGGGCTAAATTTAAATGATCATCCATGACGACAGAAATCGCACCCACCTGTCAGGAGCATTGCGATGACCTCTGGGGCAGACTGCAGCTGGACTGCGGGGTGGCCTTGGGGATGCCTGGCTTGGGTTTGCCATTTAGGAGGGGAGGGGGGGCTGCCGTTGAGGGGGCTCTGCCTGGGCTGGCTACACCATTTTGGGCTTATGGCTCACCTTCGTCGTGCTAGGAAGTTGGGAGGGTAGGGTTCATTCAAAGTGCAACAATAAAACTTCACGAAAATTCTTGTTGTACACAAAAAAAAAAAAAAAAATGGTGCCATTTCCTTCAAAAGATATATCTCTCCCCAAAAAGTAGATTTCACGTATTTCACGTGTCTCTCGATGTATTTTAATTGAATCTGCTTGCATCTTTCACATCAAAACTAAATCGATTTCTGTTACATCCCCGATAATACATTATTTTCAAAAATGACCGAAAAGCCAAACCAGCACGTGCACGGTTCGAACGCAATAGCTTCAAACTGTGAGGCACATGTGCTTACTGCTAGGCCAGCACATGTGCTGACCACGAGTTCACCGCAATCTGAAATGCAGTAAAGTGTGAAAGTGCCTTGTAAACTGCTGCAGATTTATTGCCATTAAAATTGAAAGATTAAAAAAAAACTGCACACTGCTTATGAGTATATACTCCAAGCGCCATTAAAATTGAAAGATTAAAAAAAAAAAAACTGCACACTGCTTATGAGTATATACTCCAAGAAAGACAGCTTCAAAAGAAAAAAAATACGACGGAGAAAAAAAAAAAACATTCTGTAATTTATAGCACCCTGAATGTATGTTTTTTTTTTCCTCTCTGAGGAATGTGCAACGTCATTAATTAGTATTCTTCATTGGAAATGAATGAAGCAGTCAAGCGCAACAGCAACAGTTTGAACAGTGTGAATTATTGCACAATAAAAGCAACCAATGCCATTTGTTATTGCTTTGGCTCCATCTGAAGAGCCTGGAAGAGGCGGTTTAATTGCAGCTGGAACTGTGTGATTTTTTTTATTTTTTTTTCTTACCACTTCAAACAAGTTTACAGGTTTGATGTACTGCCAAAAGCATTTGGCGAACCGTGACATCCGCAAGCTATCGAGAGGCGGAGGCGGAAGATGACGACGTACTGACACTTGACTCCAATTACCTGATACAATGGTGCCTTGAGATGTGAGTGACCTGACTTAGGAGTTTGTTTTTTTTTTTTTCTTCTTCGAGCTGTTTCATGCCACTCCCACTTAAAGTTTAAACTAAACAACTACAACAACATGCAGAATGCCATACATGGGCTAACGAATGTGCCATTGCTGGAGAATTGTCACCCTTTAAGTAATATACATAAACCGGGTGAAATGTGATAGGCGTGTTTATCATGAGTGCCGAAAAGAGACAGGAAGCCTACCGTTTTATTCCGAGGCGGTCAATTTTAAGCTCATCCCCTGTTTGAATTCATCTTAAAAATTATGAGACAAAAAAAAAAAAAAAATCTCGAAAGTGCCTCTTCAAGGAAATGTCTAAGCAGAGCTGCAAAAGTGCTGAATGTATGAAAATGTCTTTGCTTAGTTTTTTTTTTTTTGAGTACCCTGGCATATTTCTACAGGTCCGTGTCAAAACTAATGACCACCCGAGTCCAAACTGGGTGGCAGCAGCAAGTCTAATGAGCACAATTCCTGTGTTTTTGTTTTTGTTTTGTTTTTTTGTCCGTGTGGAGCCCAACAGCGATAGTCAGAGGGGTTTATGGCTGAGCACCTACACTATTTTGGAGACAGCATACAAAACCGCCCCCAACTACCATCAATAATAGAGCACAGCCACTATTGATGACAGTTGGAGGGGGGATAAACAATGCATGAAACCAAAAGCGCTGATGGCAAAGGGAAGGTTCGACAGAACATACGCAAAACAAAATGTCAAAAAAAATCCAATAACACAAAAACAATAATCGATAGCAATAGTTTTAAAAAATACTTACAAACAAGGATCTATGAATAAATGAGAGCGACTATGAATTGTAGCGAGACGTCTAGATAATCACACTTGAAGCACAACAGCAAGCAATCTGAATAATCTGACAAGCTGTAGCAGATGTCAGAGTCCTTAAATACAAAGCCAGGCATGATGAGGAAACGCGGCACAGGTGCACCTGCTGGAGGGAAACGCCCTCCACTCCAGCCGCAGCTGGAACACAATCAAGACACAACATGACATATTCAAAAAGTAGGCAAATATGTCAAATAACGGCTTTGAAAGTGTGAAAACCAAAGTGCTACTCAACTGACCAAAAAAATAAATACATTAAAAAAAAAAAACACTTTTCAGACTGTCAAAAGATTCCTTTCTGGGTTATTCGTGTATTTGTCAAGGCACATTGACAAAATATATTCCACCAAGTCTCATCACAAGAGATGGAAATATGGTCAGGAAGATATTTTCCTGCTGATTACTTTTGGCGTTGCTTGGCAACCACATGATGTGAGGGAGAGATGGAGGGAGAAAGAAATTAACAAAGATTTTTTTTTTTTTCCTTTTCTGATAGCTGCCAAATTTTAACTCGGTCTACCAGACAGACAACTGACACGACATCATAAGGGGGTTGAGTTTGCATCGTGGTGGCAAAATTTGGAGACCCATGAAAAAACATTCACAAATGTCGCCACACACCGAGTGACGAGGCCAAAAGGGACGAACCTGGACAATCGCCGCACACCAGGCCACGAGAGTTGCACGTTGTGTGCAGTATTTTTAAAAAAATATATATATCGCTCTGCCTTAAACGGGCAAGAGAATAGCATCTATGTGGGTGTGTTAGAACAGTTCAAGCAATAGATGTTTGAACACAAACGATACAGCAACACACGTAGATAATCAATAATAATAACAATAATTACAATAATGAGTGGCACGGTGTCGACTGGTTCGCACGTCCGCCTCCAAGTGCAGAGGTGCAGTGTTCGAATCCAGCTCCAGCCTTTTTGTGTAGAGTTTACATGTTCTCCCATGCCTGCGTGGGTTTTCTCCGGGTACTCCGGTTTCCTCCCACATCCCAAAAACATGCACGGCAGGCTAATGGAACACTCTAAATTCTCCCTAGGTGTGATTGGGAGTGCAAGTGGTTGTTTGTCTATGTGCACCCTGCACTTGGCTGGCAACCAGTTCAGGGTGTACCCCGCATATTGCCCGAAGTGAACTGGAATCGGCTCCATCACGCCCACGACCCACTTGAGGATAAAGCAGTTCGGATAATGGATGGATGGATTGATGTTTGTCTACAAGGTGGCACTTTCAGTCAAAACTATGCACACCTTTATTTGTCTCTGTACAGTATTTTAGTTCATTATTTCCATTACTTCTGTTATGATAATCTAGCTTTATATACTTGATAGCCACAAGTATTGCATTGCATTCACTGTACATTTACCTGTGCATGTATGTGCGCCTGCGGTACCCAAAAAAAACAAAACAAGTGTGTCGTTTGGAGGCCACTGAGGAGGAGCATGTTAACCAGAGGCACAGCTGGTCCACCAGATGTTCCAATTCCCACTAGGCATGTCACAAGAGGACCTTTACTTCGCTCCCTGCGGTCCACACAAACTCACACACGTACCGAAATAGTTCATGCGCAACAACATACGACTTTGATAGTTTGGTACTCTAAATTTGTTTCGTGTCTGTGACAAACAATTCTATCAAGTTTGTAGTTGTGTAGCACTAAATACCGGTACCAAAACAGTATCGTGTATTTTACCAATCCACACACAAGAAGAAGAAGAAGAAAAAAAAACAGCAATGCATTCTATGTTAATAGCTGCAAATATCTAAACAACATGGTCTTTCTATCAATCGATAAAAGCTGACATGTCAAGAAGATTGATGGGGGTGGAATCATTCTGCCATATTATTTTATTACAACCAGTGGTCATTTGTTACGATTCATAATCAAATGACTGGGCTTCCTTTCTCCATTCTG
>NW_017806235.1:987797-992705 GCF_001891065.2 Hippocampus comes
CAAAAAAAAAAAAAAATGGTGCCATTTCCTTCAAAAGATATATCTCTCCCCAAAAAGTAGATTTCACGTATTTCACGTGTCTCTCGATGTATTTTAATTGAATCTGCTTGCATCTTTCACATCAAAACTAAATCGATTTCTGTTAAATCCCCAAGAATACAATATTTTCAAAAATACCGAAAAGCCAAACCAGCACGTGGACGGTTCGAACGCAATAGCTTCAAACTGTGAGGCACATGTGCTTACTGCTAGGCCAGCACATGTGCTGACCATGAGTTCACCGCAATCTGAAATGCAGTTAAGTGTGAAAGTGCCTTGTAAACTGCTGCAGATTTATTGCCATTAAAATTGAAAGATTAAAAAAAAACTGCACACTGCTTATGAGTATATACTCCCAGAAAGAAAGCTTCAAAAGAAAAAAAATACAACAGAGAAAAAAAAAAACATTCTGTAATTTATAGCACCCTGAATGTATGTTTTTTTTTTTTTTTCCTCTCTTTGCACTCATTGATGTGCAAATTCCCCCGTCCCGCATGAATGTCGTGAAAGTCGATGGGGACGCGTTGGCCATTTCAAACGCAATTCAAATACAATCTCGACGAGTGTGCGCAGTTACGTCAGAAGGTAAACAGGAGTCGTATGTCATTCATGAGATGGATTTTTTTTCCAAGGAAGGCATGACTGATGTGTGTGAGAGCCGCAGATGATTGACAGCTGTCACCCCCCCCCACCACCCCCCGCCCAAATACAGCTGGGATAGGCTCCACCATGCCCGAGACCCTTGTGAGGACATGCGGATTAGAAAATGGATGGATACTACTACCAATAAAAACAATAATAGTAATAATAATCATCATCATCATCATCATCATCATCCCACTTAAAGTTTAAACTAAACAACTACAACAACATGCAGAATGCCATACATGGGCTAACGAATGTGCCATTGCTGGAGAATTGTCACCCTTTAAGTAATATACATAAACCGGGTGAAATGTGATAGGCGTGTTTATCATGAGTGCCGAAAAGAGACAGGAAGCCTACCGTTTTATTCCGAGGCGGTCAATTTTAAGCTCATCCCCTGTTTGAATTCATCTTAAAAATTATGAGACAAAAAAAAAAAAAAAAATCTCGAAAGTGCCTCTTCAAGGAAATGTCTAAGCAGAGCTGCAAAAGTGCTGAATGTATGAAAATGTCTTTGCTTAGTTTTTTTTTTTTGAGTACCCTGGCATATTTCTACAGGTCCGTGTCAAAACTAATGACCACCCGAGTCCAAACTGGGTGGCAGCAGCAAGTCTAATGAGCACAATTCCTGTGTTTTTGTTTTTGTTTTGTTTTTTTGTCCGTGTGGAGCCCAACAGCGATAGTCAGAGGGGTTTATGGCTGAGCACCTACACTATTTTGGAGACAGCATACAAAACCGCCCCCAACTACCATCAATAATAGAGCACAGCCACTATTGATGACAGTTGGAGGTGGATCGGCACAAGGTGCAAGCGTGCTTTCACTATTCACATGTACTGTTGACTGTACAAAAGTTAGATGCCGTTTCAGTATATTTTCTCCCTTTTTATAAGTTAAATGTTTGGAAAGTGAAAAATTGTTGTTAAATTGGACAAAACACAGAAAGGAATTTTGTTGCCGTGTTGCCTAATGTGAATTATTCGGTTCGGTTCTGGACCGAACCGAATAATGTTTTTTTGGATTCCGAAGTGTAGGCTCAGACCAAGTGTGATAACAGAAATATTGAGGGAAAAAAAAATTGCACCCACAAAAAGTGAAACTGCTGGTCACAAGGAGCCAGGATAAACAATGCATGAAACCAAAAGCACTGATGGCAAAGGGAAGGTTCGACAGAACATACACAAAACAAAATGTCAAAAAAAATCCAATAACACAAAAACAATAATTGATAGCAATAGTTTAAAAAAATACTTACAAACAAGGACCTATGAATAAATGAGAGCGACTATGAATTGTAGCGAGACGTCTAGATAATCACACTTGAAGCACAACAGCAAGCAATCTGAATAATCTGACAAGCTGTAGCAGATGTCAGAGTCCTTAAATACAAAGCCAGGCATGATGAGGAAACGCGGCACAGGTGCACCTGCTGGAGGGAAACGCCCTCCACTCCAGCCGCAGCTGGAACACAATCAAGACACGGTTATTCGTGTATTTGTCAAGGCACATTGACAAAATATATTCCACCAAGTCTCATCACAAGAGATGGAAATATGGTCAGGAAGATATTTTCCTGCTGATTACTTTTGGCGTTGCTTGGCAACCACATGATGTGAGGGAGAGATGGAGGGAGAAAGAAATTAACAAAGATTTTTTTTTTTTTCCTTTTCTGATAGCTGCCAAATTTTAACTCGGTCTACCAGACAGACAACTGACACGACATCATAAGGGGGTTGAGTTTGCATCGTGGTGGCAAAATTTGGAGACCCATGAAAAAACATTCACAAATGTCGCCACACACCGAGTGACGAGGCCAAAAGGGACGAACCTGGACAATCGCCGCACACCAGGCCACGAGAGTTGCACGTTGTGTGCAGTATTTTTAAAAAAATATATATATCGCTCTGCCTTAAACGGGCAAGAGAATAGCATCTATGTGGGTGTGTTAGAACAGTTCAAGCAATAGATGTTTGAACACAAACGATACAGCAACACACGTAGATAATCAATAATAATAACAATAATTACAATAATGAGTGGCACGGTGTCGACTGGTTCGCACGTCCGCCTCCAAGTGCAGAGGTGCAGTGTTCGAATCCAGCTCCAGCCTTTTTGTGTAGAGTTTACATGTTCTCCCATGCCTGCGTGGGTTTTCTCCGGGTACTCCGGTTTCCTCCCACATCCCAAAAACATGCACGGCAGGCTAATGGAACACTCTAAATTGTCCCTCAGGTGTGATGGTGAGCGCAAATGGTTGCTCGTCTGTGTGTGCCCTGTGATTGGCTGGCAACCAGTTCAGGGTGTCCCCCGCCTACTGCCCAAATACAGCTGGGATAGGCTCCACCATGCCCGAGACCCTTGTGAGGACATGCGGATTAGAAAATGGATGGATACTACTACCAATAAAAACAATAATAGTAATAATAATCATCATCATCATCATCATCATCATCATCATCTATGTGGGAAATTTGTTCATCAAATTTGAGCCCTCAAATATACAGTTGAAGGCCCTGTTTAAATTTTGTGTTTTTTTTTTACAGTAGTCGTGATTCTGAAAACTTGGCTCCCTGAAATTTGGGGAAAAAAATTAATCCCCCAAAGCCAATTCACATTGTGTAACCTCGGAGTACAAACGCAATCTTTTCCCATTTTAAAAGAATTACTGAGAATAATGGAGCTAGAATAATCCATTCCAGTGTCAAGAGTGTCTCCATCATAGCACCTTTTTTAACCGCACAGACACTGTGTTGAGCATTTTCCCTCACGCTTTGTTCTTTTTTTGACTGCACTATGTGCTATGATTGTAAAATAAAAGCACTGATGTCGAAATGACTAAGTGTGCGGCCACTGTGGCTTTTACAGCTTGGGTACGTCTTAGCGTGTTAGCGCCTTGTCACCATGCATTTAACTCAATGCCGCTGCGCTACTGAGTGTGACCTCTCAAAGCTCCATCTCAGCTGTGACATAACTATCATTAAAACCTTTAATAACCGCCAAAGCCAAGTAAAATAGCATTTTAAGTCTATGACGACCGCGATTGGCCCGCGACCAGTTCAGGGTGTCCCCCCCGCCTACTCCAGCACGCCCCGCGATGGATGCAAGTCTATGAAGAAGCTCACTGCTGTTTACGGTAGAACACAACAGCGGCGAACATGAGGTGATTGGAGCAAACAAAGGTGTTTTGTCTTCCACGTCAGTCTTACGTCAGCCATACAAGATTGAAAAGCAGCTGACCCCAAAGTCAAGGAAAAAGCTCAAAGGACAGCCCGAACCGCATGACGGCAGTTTGAATAGTTTGGAGCATTCCAAATTGAATGATTACAATTTCGAGGCGGTCTTCTCCCATCCTAATATGCTCGCTGTTAACTGTGAGCATGAACCCGTGAACCCGGAGCACTCCAACATAAAAGCTTTGACATTGTTGCTTTTCTTCATCATCTCGCATCAAATAGTCAATTATCTCGCAAACCAACTCGGGGCTGAGAAATTCAATAAAAGAAGAAATTCTACTCTGTGACTGTGCTGCCATCAAGCTCAAATAAAGAAATAAAAAGTCCATACAAAGGTTCCGCTGCAGGTGTCAGTTGAAACTTGTTCTGACTGGTGACTCGGAGAGTTCCCAGCAGAACCTCCACAATACGCTTCAGCCACAAGTTCAACGACACGACTTGCGGATGAGGGTGTTCTGGTGCCATATACACATAAGAGCACACTTCTCTTTGTACGAGTTCTTTGTAATGGACGGTACGTGACACCCCGTCACCGTTGGCAACTCCAGAGTGAAATAGTGAAGTGAAATAATCCACCCCCGACCCAAGAGGACTGGTACCAGAGCCCAAGCTGTGCAGCAAGGTGAGCCCAACTATATCTTGTCAGAGTTTCTTGACCTCGAGAGACCATCTTGGGTTCTTTCCCTACCAGAGAGCTGACATTCCAACATCCCGAGAGCCAGCTTCTGTCGCCGGCGATCGGATTGCTGAGGTCCCTGCTTTCGACCGCTGCCCTAGTTCTTCACACACTGAAAGGAAGGCCGGAGCCGGAATCGAACCCTGAACTTCCGCGTAACTGTACCTCATGAAGTATAAATATCGGCATGGGAGTTTGCGTTGCGATGAGTTTCCAGAACGTTGAGCTGCATCATCGTATTGTGGCTCTTTCTTTGAATTCCGTATTGACAGACTTACAAGGCAAGCCGAGAGGCCACCTGCGTCTTTGGGAAGG
>NW_017806235.1:997579-1036170 GCF_001891065.2 Hippocampus comes
TAAAAATTATAAGAAAAAAAAAAAAAAAAAAATCTCGAAAGTGCCTCTTCAAGGAAATGTCTAAGCAGAGCTGCAAAAGTGCTGAATGTATGAAAATGTCTTTGCTTAGTTTTTTTTTTTTGAGTACCCTGGCATATTTCTACAGGTCCGTGTCAAAACTAATGACCACCCGAGTCCAAACTGGGTGGCAGCAGCAAGTCTAATGAGCACAATTCCTGTGTTTTTGTTTTTGTTTTGTTTTTTTGTCCGTGTGGAGCCCAACAGCGATAGTCAGAGGGGTTTATGGCTGAGCACCTACACTATTTTGGAGACAGCATACAAAACCGCCCCCAACTACCATCAATAATAGAGCACAGCCACTATTGATGACAGTTGGAGGGGCTCCATCTCAGCTGTGACATAACTATCATTAAAACCTTTAATAACCGCCAAAGCCAAGTAAAATAGCATTTTAAGTCTATGACGACCGCGATTGGCCCGCGACCAGTTCAGGGTGTCCCCCCCGCCTACTCCAGCACGCCCCGCGATGGATGCAAGTCTATGAAGAAGCTCACTGCTGTTTACGGTAGAACACAACAGCGGCGAACATGAGGTGATTGGAGCAAACAAAGGTGTTTTGTCTTCCACGTCAGTCTTACGTCAGCCATACAAGATTGAAAAGCAGCTGACCCCAAAGTCAAGGAAAAAGCTCAAAGGACAGCCCGAACCGCATGACGGCAGTTTGAATAGTTTGGAGCATTCCAAATTGAATGATTACAATTTCGAGGCGGTCTTCTCCCATCCTAATATGCTCGCTGTTAACTGTGAGCATGAACCCGTGAACCCGGAGCACTCCAACATAAAAGCTTTGACATTGTTGCTTTTCTTCATCATCTCGCATCAAATAGTCAATTATCTCGCAAACCAACTCGGGGCTGAGAAATTCAATAAAAGAAGAAATTCTACTCTGTGACTGTGCTGCCATCAAGCTCAAATAAAGAAATAAAAAGTCCATACAAAGGTTCCGCTGCAGGTGTCAGTTGAAACTTGTTCTGACTGGTGACTCGGAGAGTTCCCAGCAGAACCTCCACAATACGCTTCAGCCACAAGTTCAACGACACGACTTGCGGATGAGGGTGTTCTGGTGCCATATACACATAAGAGCACACTTCTCTTTGTACGAGTTCTTTGTAATGGACGGTACGTGACACCCCGTCACCGTTGGCAACTCCAGAGTGAAATAGTGAAGTGAAATAATCCACCCCCGACCCAAGAGGACTGGTACCAGAGCCCAAGCTGTGCAGCAAGGTGAGCCCAACTATATCTTGTCAGAGTTTCTTGACCTCGAGAGACCATCTTGGGTTCTTTCCCTACCAGAGAGCTGACATTCCAACATCCCGAGAGCCAGCTTCTGTCGCCGGCGATCGGATTGCTGAGGTCCCTGCTTTCGACCGCTGCCCTAGTTCTTCACACACTGAAAGGAAGGCCGGAGCCGGAATCGAACCCTGAACTTCCGCGTAACTGTACCTCATGAAGTATAAATATCGGCATGGGAGTTTGCGTTGCGATGAGTTTCCAGAACGTTGAGCTGCATCATCGTATTGTGGCTCTTTCTTTGAATTCCGTATTGACAGACTTACAAGGCAAGCCGAGAGGCCACCTGCGTCTTTGGGAAGGTTTAACACATTAACACACACACACAAGCGCAGCACAAACAAACACGCACGTAGAGTATTGAGCTGTCCGTCATCTGGGAAATCGTCGCTGTTCTTACAGTGCAAACAAAGTCGGCGGCGTTCGCGTCGTGCCGTCCTGCTCAGCAAGCGCGGCCGCCCGCTCTCCTCTCCGCGCCGTATTGTTTAGTCCACCTGTCAATCATCCAGAAGAGATCATGAGCTGATTGGAGGAGGGACCTGTTGCGCAACTCGGCTCGTTTGTGTTCTTGTATACTTGTTATTTCTAATGTAAACTAATGAGAAATACAATCTTCATCGCCGCAATTTTTTTTTTTTTCCTCCCCCGAGTTTGGCTCCTCTCCAAGTCGAGCGCTCTGAGACAAATTCGCTGCAATTTTGACGCTAATTGAATGTTTGTGTATGTAAATGTGACGCAATTGGTCGGGGAGTCTTTTTATGCATCGTGGCACCTCCACCGTCCCCCTTTTTCATTTGCGCTAATTACACACACTTGACGTGTTAAGGCGGGAAAACATTCGGCGCGGCGGGCCGTGGAGGATCTGTGAGGAGGAGGTCCGTTACAACAGGTGCGGGCGGACCTTGTTCTCCGGCTTGTGCTAATGAAGCCTGCCAGGACTCTCATAGGCTGTTCGTTAGAGCCCAAGTCACACTCCCATCCGCTTCTCTCCATCGAGTGAAGTTACAACATCGCACAGTATGTCATCAAATTGGTCCTGCTCACGCCGGTGTGAAATGGACCACGCGGTGGTCGAGGGATTTTTCTATTTCCTTTTCTGTTGACTCATTTGAAGGAAATCCGAGCGCCATTTCGACATTTCAGATTCAGGTTTCGTCAACAAACTTTGCCACCTTGCTCTGCCCACACACGATGATGACAACGCTGAAAGTCAGCGCCGAACATCTGTCTGGTATACGTGATTAAAAGAACCACAAGAAAATGAGCACTATTTGTTGGTTCAACCAATTCGAGGCAAGAGAGACGGGAAACAAAAACAAACGCTTGCAATGTCTCACCGTTTTTAAAAATGAAAACAATTTGCAATTTTCGTAAGACACATGAAGTTGACGCACATTATTTGGTTTTGCTGGACACAGAAAAATGACACAGCGGGCCGGATCCGGGCCCCGGGCCTCGAGTTTGACACTCGTATTTTACAGCATCGCTTCTTGAGTCTTTTTTCTTTGTCTCGTGATGGACATTCCAATCATATTCCATTTTGCAAAGTCAAACTGGCTTAGGTGGATGAATTTCGTGGACGCTACAAAGTGTCAATGTGCCCCAAAATGGCCGCTTTCAAATAAAAGACCGACTGTTTTTTGTTTTGCTTTTTAAGGCATGGCTTCTTGAGACTTTTGTATGTGTCTACTCGTGATAGACATTGCTGTAGAATTTAACGGTGCCAAGTGAAAGTGCTACTGAGCAAACATACGTTTGGCTATTTTAACCATGAAAATATCATGAATATCATAAATATAATTAATCATTAGCACATTCAAATAAATCAGGCAAGCTCCGTACCCGAAAGAAGCCCAACAGCCAGATCCGATCCGACGTCCTCCAGCCTTTTGAACGTCTCCTCCGTGGACCGAGCGACACGTAACTCGGGGGGCCCACCTTGAGCTGGTGACCTCATCAGTGTACAGCACAAAAGAACAGGAGCGACAGGATTTTCGCGATTGCCCGGCCATTGTGCCGCAGGGGCAAATCAATTATAAAAACACGACCAACAGCAAAGATAACGGCAATGTCCGCTATTGTGTCGGAATGTTTTTTTTTTTTTTTCTCCCTTCCTCCTTCTTCCTCGAGGTTCTCTTGACCGGTCCGGCATCACCTTGGTGCAATTTGCACCCCCCCCCCCCCCCCCCCCCCCCCCCCAATCCTATTGCCTTTTTGGAATTGGATTTTCCTCTAACTCATTCACACAGAGAATGGACACAAAAAGTGGAGATTCTATGTGAAATTGCCCGAGGAGTCATGCGGTTCTCATGATCCATCGGGGTTCCTTTGTGTCGGTAGCCATTAACCCTGCAGTCTGGACCAACCACCTCATTGTAAGGGTGGCCTTCGCAAAGGGCACAAACGGAGGTGACACTTTATATTGTCACAAAACCTTGGGAACAGGCGAAAATCAACCCAGCACAAGAGCAGCTCAGTTACATTGGATTTACCTTACACATGCGCATGTACACCTCAACCCTAACTTTAACCCTAACCCCTAACCTTAACCCCTAATCCTAATCCCTAACCCCAACCTCTAACCCTAACGTGAGAACTTGATGTCCAAGTTGCGCATCACTCACTACAGTGGACAACAGAACAAAATCATCAAAAAAAAAAACAAACAATAAAAGTCTCTTTCGTATTTTTATGAAGAATAATGTCCAAGTTGCTGATCAGTCATTAACGTGAATAGCTTTTAAACGGTGTGCTTCGCCATTACAGCGGACAGCGATTCAAAACCTCTTTCAGGCATTCCTAAGTATTGATGCCAAACAAGAGTTGGACCACTGGGTGGCAGCCATTGGGATGACACGCCGGTGTCCACGGTCGTTTCTGATGGATAACTTCCGACACCTTTGCTCAGGAAAGTAGCAAATGCCTTTGAATGGCTGTCCACCGTCGTGGCTCACACGTAACCTTTACGTTTAGACCCGGCAGCTTTTCGATCGCTATCCGCTCTGTAGTGACTGATGTGCAACTTTGAATATCAAGAGCCTCGAGCTTTTGAAATAGCTGTTGACTGTCGCGACCGATGTGAGACTGACCTCAAGACGAAAAGAAACCTCCCGGAAGGTGTCGTGGCGTGTGATCGGGATAGCCCAAGTTGACTTTTGGACGTCCTGTGCCAAGATGCCCACATTTGGACCAACCTGATTTTCATTGACACCCCTTGCGAATGAAGCCATAAAAACGTTCGTCGAAACTAAAGTACAACACTCACGCCGAACCGTTGTCCCATTACGCAAAGTCTTAACGTTAAAGCCTCGTTGGAATTTACAACTCTACATAACAGACTGCAAAGCCATTCGATTTTATTGTACACCCCAATACGAAGTAATGCAAGCACGTGGCCGGGCTCGCAGCCACATTGGCCGCCGCCAGATGAAAGATTTACAGTAGCGCCTCGCCCACACTTTAGCCTCATTGTCCACGTAACACTCAATAAATATGTAATAACCCTTGATAAAGAGGATGTTAACGGCCAAACGCTGCGGGCTTTAATTTGGGCGTCTCTTTTTCTCTCTTTCTCTCCCACTTGCCAATCAGAGGTATTAATTTAACAATACAGTCATAATTGCGCTCGTACAGTGCGGCGGCTTGCGTTTATTTTGTGTCGGTGTGTTTTGAGGCTCAGATTCATTCATGCTTTACAACAAAAACAAAGGAAAAAGGAAAGGCTCTCAGTATGGCACAGAGTGACGAACCAAATTCCCAAGCAAGCGCACCGAGTCTTGCGTCCGAACGAAAATCCGGATATGCCAGTTTTTACGTTTATATTACTGTTGAGGCACGGCCCGGTGGTCCAGTAGTTAGCGCGTCGACCTCACAGTGCAGAGGTCGTGGGTTCGATCCCGTCTCCGGGCTCCCTGTATGGTGTTTGCATGTTCTCCCTGGGCCTGCGTGGCTTTTCTCTGGGTATTCCGGTTCCTCCCACTTTCCAAAAACATGCATGGCAGGCTGATTGAACATTTTAAATTGTCCGTGAGTGTGAGCGCGGATGGTTGTTCGTCTCTGTGTGCCCTGCGATTGGCTGGCAACCAAAATTTGCTGATTTCAAGGATTCGACCCCCCCCCCAAAAAAAGGGACATATTGTTTTGTCGGCTCACATCAGTACTACTTTTTTTGCTGTTGTCAGCAGTCAGCATTTCTGGGGCGTTCTCTTCCGGGGTATAAATAGATGCTCGATTTTTCTGGGGATGAAATCTTAGAGGCGACGATCGCCATCGTAGCCCCACGCTGATAATTGGCCCGTATGATTGTGTTACGCGCCCTCATTGGCTAGACATTGATTCCCATTCCCGTGCGGTTCCTCGCCGGGTTAAGATAGCATCTCCAAATGCGAGGAGGACTTTGCTTCTGGCCGATTGCTGTTTAAACCTCAAGTCGAACAATGTGGATGACAATGAAGTAAATGACATGTTGCTGAACGCAAAAATTCTCCAACCAATCCAACAAACGTGTTCCTTTCTTTTTAAAAAAAAAACATTTGGGTTTGTCATTCGTCAGAAGTAAAAGGACGAAAGGGTTCAGATCAGGGAATGTTGCCAATCTTTGTCAACTGTGGCCAAACGCGAAGCCCTTTGAGAATCTTTGGCGATCAAGGGCAACGCAGATAAACTTGACTTGATCATTCTAGACTCAAAATAAAAAATGTTCTCTTTTTTACAGTCGCACCTTCCATCAGAAGTGCGCTCGATGTTTCACTTTTAATTTCAAGTAGTTCTTTTTCTTGTACGACATGAAAGTTAAAATGTTCAATGTCCTCTTGCTTGCTGGAATTTTTTTTTTGTGGTGGTTTCACCCTCGAATAACTCACCTGATATGGTTCCTTTTTTTTTTCTTTTTTTTTAACTTGGAAGTTAAGCAGCCTAAGGAAGTTCATTTGTAGATAAAGACAACGTCGAAATACACCATTCCAGACCTCCATGACCATGCGACGGCTTTATGAAACGAAATGACGGAGTCACGAAATCGCAAAGCTGTAATTTAGTGTCGCGTGGGGCACTTTGTATCAATAGGCTTCACTTACAGTCAGGTGAGCTTGGCGTTATGATCTCTCAATTAAAACGAGCACGTCAAAGTTTTACCCAGGTAGGCTGCTTGACTGAGTCACGCTGACTGAAAAAAAAAAGAGAATAAAAGGATTTAAATTGCAGTTTAATCCCACAGCCCGCCCCTTGCAGCGGGGTGTCGTCGGCGGCGGGGTCGTCCATTCACGGCCGCCACAGATTAGAAAATGAAATTAATCCGACAGCGGCGCCGAGTTTCTCTTCTGCTGCGAAGGACTTTTAAAGCAGTGAATGTGCAGTGGTGATTTATCAAGTCGGGCCGGGAACTTTATCTTTATTCAAATCGGCCGCTATCGCACTTTGATTTAAAGCCAAAACACTGCGCAGCGCGAAGGAAAAGGTCTTGAAGGAAGCGGGTGCCGTGGCACACGGTGCCTTGTCAGTATTTAGACCTATTGAGCATATTGAGCTGAATATATTGGAAGTGGATGTTACAATATCGTTAAAAATACGCAATGGAAGCTTTTCTCATGGCAACATCTGATACATACCTAATTTACATAGCGGAGCATCACCAAATTTTGCGGGCTGTTCACCCTGGAGAAAATGTTAAATTTTGAGATTTTTCACATGCCAAACGTCTTGCGTGCGATGAAGGAACGACTCGCGTGACGACACCGATGCACCAACTCCTCTCCGTTGACTCTGAATTGACTGCGACTCGTCCTGCGCTTCATTAGCAACCGCGAAATATTGTTTTGTTGCTGGTGTTAGCTCAACTGCACGAGTAACATCAGGGCTTCCTTGCTTCACTCTCCTGCCCACTCCCTACTTCCGGAAAAAAAAAAAAAAAATCATGCTCAACAAATGGCTACTACCGTATTATGCTACTGGAGAGAAAAAAAAAACCCTGAAAAGAAAAACAAACATAAGTCGGCGTTCAGGTTCAATCCATACCCACGGTTTCAACCTGAGGTGGCTAATTTGGAAGCGCTTGTTTTATGTTGACTTCATTCATAAACGATGAGTCATTACGTTGACGAGGTGAGGGGCGGGGAGAGGGGGCTTCATGAATATAGCTATCACAATCATGTTTTTGCAGCCACAATTTTGCACAAAGGGTGACGATTGTGTCACCTCTGAGTTAAAAACTCATCCTCGATGTGTAAAAGATCTCATTTTTGTTCTTTTGTGTGCTCCATTTTTTTTTTTTTTCCCCAGCCCGGATGACAATGTCATTTGTCACGCGGAGTGCTGACAAAATTCGATATTTCAACTGTCAATGATTACAATAGGCCATCGGTACAGTTTTGAAATGTCACGATAATCCCTCAAGTAACCGCACTGTCAACCAACCCCCCCCCCCCCCCCCCCCCCCCCCCCCCGCACCTTCCCCATGAGATATGCTCATTTAAAGTGCCACCGCGGAACTAATAACAGATTATGTTATCTGGTCTTTAGTTATCTTTCCCTACATTAAATGCTGCATGATGTCTACCACACTGTTTCGACAGTGCAACAGCATATGGCGACATCAATCAGATAATACATCATGTTATGGCGCCATTTTGCCAATACTGCAATTATACGATAATCTATAGATTTCCAGAAGGACATCTTTGACACCTATGTCTTTGGGAGCACCGGCAATGTAAAATAGACTGGCTCCATTATTTATGATCTCAATTCACAATATCTATGCGATTGGGGAAAAAAAAAAACCCTTCAATTATTCTGTTTATTCACACAAAGTAACAGCGATCTGTTCCATACTAGCCAATATTGGTACGTGATATAAAAACAGCAACAATATTATTTATGTCACTGGAAAACCTTGTCGTAACACTTCATTGAATCAAAGTATACAAAAACGGGCTCCATTCTTGGCATTATTGATACGGCACATACAACATGCGGCATCCACGATATTTGACCAGTGATAAAATCCCGATTCAAGCATGATATCATGATACGTATATGCGGAAGCACATGTAAACAAACAGCAATCGGCTCCATTCTTCACATTATCCATACGTGACGCAATATTATCGCCGTATTTTGCCACCGATACCAAGCGTGTAGAAAAATCACAATTCACTGCAACAAATGTGCAATTTCTCAACACCATATCATATCCTTACAGCATTTTTCCAACAGCAACAATAATACCATGATACAACAATAACCTCCCCATGTCTAAGCATTTGAAAACCATGTAGAAACACCAATTTTTTTTCTAGAAACAAAACACTAGCACTTGCCTCTGTTATGATAGCCGCACACGATAAATAGCACATTATTTTGTGATTAAAACTCATTGAAACATATTCCTCATATTACAACAATTGGCTGTATTCCTCCCAATATAGATATAAAACTTTGGGACATTGATATTTTGGCCCATGTTTTCATGGATCGTGATGGGAGCTAAAGCTAACCACGCTAGTAGTAGCTAATGGGTAAGTTTGCCATGGTGTCACATTGTTTGTATTTGCCTCTTCCTGAGCAACAATGGCCAACAATGTCAAAGCCCGCATCCTTTCAGCACAGCCCATTCCAAGGTCCCCTGGGATGTCGACAATCGATCGATCAACGAGCCGCCTACGTCCTCAGGAGTCATTCTGTGAAAAAAGATGACTGCGCAATTTAGGCGCGAGCCAGCGGGAGTGCTTGGCTGCACGGAGCAAGATGGCGAGTACGCGGGGTGTGAGTGTTTGATGGTCGGCGGTGGACAAGCTCCTACTTTTCCTTTCCAACCGCTGAAATATTTATAAGCATAACTTCTAAGAGAGCCTGATCAATTATACACCTGCCATGGGCGGCAAATGAATTATTAACGCACAGTCTGATAAGTATCTCTGACCACTGATCTCATTCGAGGCACACCTCTCCTGGACAGGACAGTCAGAGAAAGGCAGCCAGCGCGGACGGACAGACTGGTCGAGTCTTTGAACAACAAATTACTCGTTTGACCTTGAAATGGCATCATCAAAGTCAAATTCGCAGGGTGGTCGGTAGTTTGGGAAATCTTGGTCTGAGAGAGAGAGAGAGAGAGACCTTGTATGCGTTCATCAACATGTGCCCTGGAATTCTCCCAAACTGACTCCTTCAAGTCAAAATCTTCAAATCAAAATGGCCGACCTTCTGTTTCCTGTCTTGTTGTGTTGAGGACCTAAACTACATCCATTTTCATCAAGACGCACGCACTTACGAAAATTAAGTTTTTGAGAATGTCGGAGTGTGCAAAATGGCCAGTCGTTTCTTGATACGCTAGCGTCCGTGTGTCGAAATCACATCCACTCAATGATCTGGATTTCACAATGGTTCAGGCCGGAATGAAAGCTAACATATGCTGGCTGCCACTAAGGACTTCTGGAGAGAAATTGAAATGCTTCTTTGGAGGTTTTCATTGGACAGACTCTTGCTGCCAGGTGAAGATTGATTGCCAACAAAATTGAGTTTGAGAGGAAATCCTCGCTGCAGATTAAGATTGGCTTTTTGTTGGGGGGCGGGGGGGGGATTATATTCAGGGTGTTTTGATGCTGGGCAAGGCTTGGATGGTGTCCAAGCTCATTTTTGGAACTTCAGTCCTTCTCCCTCAAGTGTAAAACATCTCCGTTTTCCGATGAATTTCATGCCTGTGTGCTTTTGTTTATTAAACAGTGCTTCACGGCAAAGCACGAGTGGTACTTTTGGAGTTGGGAGAGGAAATGGCGGATTTCAGGGGCTTTTTTTCTTTTTACCCAACGGTGTGTGGAGTGGCGAGTTCTGTTACAATATTTAGCCAATGATGATGTTCTGATCCAAATAAGTAAATCTACTACACCGAGTTATTTGGCTAACTGAAAAACCTGTCAAAAGACTACAACAAGTTACGACAGCTCGTTCCATCGTTCACAAAATCAATTCACATTACAATGTCATCATATTTGGTCAACAAAAATATCATCCGCAAACCCTTGTTGAAACATTTGGTTCGTGACAGCAAAGTTTCATTTGCTCCATTCGTCACAATATCAATCGTCATCGTTAAAAAAAAAGACATTGATCCACGATGTCATCTGAATATTTTGTTGGTGATGGATGCCAATTTCCCAGTATGGTCAATAGGCAGATGAAAAAGTAAGTTAACGTGACCAGCTTCTTTGTTCACGATAGCGATACACAATTACACAATAAAAAAAAAAAAAAAAAGTGATCAAAATATACAGCCACTGATAATATCAGACCACAGCGACGAAATCATAATATACATCGTATGTCGGCATAAAATAAAAAAAAAAAACGGCAGGCATTTGGTTCATTGAAATAAAGTCAAGGCGATTGGCTTTATTCTGTCGAGAAAGGGAACTCTCTGTGTTTCCCAGCCGTTTATGACAGTGAGCCGGATGCGAGGCTTATTAGACTGATCCCAGATGAATAGCTCTGCCCGCGTGGAAAGCAGAGTAATTAACGAGGAAGCTTAACGGCAAATTAAATAGGCGGCCATGCAATTATGGCGGTGAGCGCTGATCAATAACGTTGACCCGTGGTGGGGTGTAATGGAGAGAACTTTCCATCTGAGGTGCACCAACCCTGGAAAAAAAAAAAAAAACGCAATGGAGTCGTGCACATGGCGATGTGTCATTGATTTGGATGTTATTTCTTTGCAAAGTTGACATTTTCTTCCAAATGGGAAAAATGTGGACCACTCAATAGAAATTTAGAGTCTGTGCATCACATTAGTGAGGAAAAATTGAGTTAGTCAAATTTGTGATTAACATTCCAGTCAAAATACAGAATATAAAGTCGTGCAATATTTTCAAGTAAAAGTTTTATTCTCAAAATATTAAGACATTATTTCGGTCAAAGTATGCACTACTAATATGAATAGAACTGGTGTTCTCATATTATGACTTTGGTGTCCTCGTATTATGATTTTTTTTTTCTTTTGGAAATAAGACTATTCTTATAAAATGATGATGGAAAAAGGGCGACAATTCTTATGATATTCGGGCATGATGATGACTTTTCTCAAAGCAATGTTCCTTCATCATCCTCTTCAAAAATGACATGTTTAGACAACTTTAGCATTCCACAACTTCCGTGCAAAGTTAGGTTACAATTCTCTTAAAAAATTAAAAAGTTTAAAAAAAAAAAAAAAAAAAAATCTGAGATACATTTTTTTAACCGACTATTTATTCTACTCAACTATTCCACAGCATTACTTCAATTCCTCAAAAAAGGGCAATTTAAAGCAACTTAAATGACCCTTAAGTTGAAAATAAATGTCTTCAATATTTGACATACGACAGAAAAGAGTGTTATTAACAGCCCGGCCAAATTTCAACAAAAAAATGAGTCCAGTTCACCCAGGAGGTTTTCCATGGCAGGTCAATGAGGCGCTCTAAAGCCATGCCAGCACGAAGCCCCTGTCGACACGCTGGCAGTTAGTTACCTTAGACTGTAATATTTTACCTTGCTCTTCCACCATCTCTCGGTAATATGCGTCTACTCATGGCCAACAACGAGGCGCTCTAAACCAGCCACACCAGTGGACTATCCGAAGAGAAGATGCATTAGCTAAAAACTAGCTCGCCAACCACATGTTGCTAACTGCTTATGCGAATGAAGCTGCTGAAGTCCTTATACTGCAGTGGCCTGGGCCACGTTTTAGCCACAGCCAAAAAAAAAAAAAAAATCAGGAAGAAAAAACTGTTTAATGCTACATTGAAACCCTCTACATAATTTTCAGTCTTTGCACGCTTTCCACAATTATCTTCAAAAAAACCGTCTGAATCCAATTTATGGGGTCATTAAGAAAAAAACGGAGATTCATGGAAAATTACCCTTTTTTCCGAGAAAATGGTCTTGTATAACTTTCTACTCACAATATTGCAAATTTATTGCCATGATAATAGGATGAAGATGAGGCTATATCTTCTTCGAAGGATATTGTTGGAAGTCGCTTTTTTCTCCTCTCATACCTTATTCTGACTCTCGAGTAATATGAGTAGTCCATAGATTTTCATATTTTGCCATTGGCAGGTAACCTGTGCATCCTTCAATCACAATGTGACATGGGAGGAGGAGGTCTTGCCATCAGGGGGTGGGAGGAAGACGCGGTATGCTGCATGCCCCCCCCCCGCCCCCCACGCCCCCGCCTCCAAACTCCCCCCACCTTTCTTGGGCATAATTAGAGTATCTGTGACAAGTCAGAGCTAATTTGACACCACAAGTGACACCGTGAGTCGTTCTTTATGAATATCCAGCGTGAAAACAAGCCTGCTGCACTGATGCTTTACATGATGAATCACAGTCAAGATGCACTTTGCTTCATGCAAATGCTGTATTTGCCCCCCCCCCTCCCATCACACCCCCACTAAGTGGCGCGCGAAGTGCTATATTTAAATAAATATTTGATTTCATGTAATGCTATTACACGCATGTTCGACGAGGGGAATCCATCGCAGCTTTTGGGTAAATGAGGGAGGCGTCCCAGCAGATATTTACTCTCCATGTCACATCATGTGTTCATCATGAGACAGGCCTTGGATGGTGAGCCAGGCCACTGACAAAAGAAGTTAGTCGGATTTTGCGCAAAAAAAACGAAAGCACTTCAAAGACCAAAGATATACCGTGCAGTGATACTTTGAGTTCGGACTTGAATTTGCTCCGTGATGACACTTTTAACTCAAAATACGAAAATAATAGGTCCCCATTAAAACCAAAGGAAATGCTAATAAAAATGCCATAGAGAAAAGTATCACGATAAAATGGTATTTTACTGTCACAGCGTAATTGAATAGAGTGTAAAGAATTAAAAACGGTGTTGCGGAGGTATAGCACTGCGAGTACTCTTGTATTCTTTCCATCTAAATTCCTAGACAGGTCGAAGCGGACTTTTGAGGCAGGAGGCGGAACATTTGACATAAAACCCACCCATTTTAAATTCATGTCGAGATGGTGCACTAAAATGGTGGATGTGCAATTAACGTGCAAACACGTGTCAGACATCTTCCTGGCAGCAGAGCTTCCAAGTGACTGCAAACGTCAGCAGGCACGAGACACATTCATGTAAATAGTCTTCACAGGGACTCGGAGTCACTTTGATTCACGGTCAAACGAGAAAAAAAATTGTTTAAACGCCTGTCAGACATGAGCTTATTTATGTTTACAACGGCATCCATAATGCATGAGCTGACGACCGTTAAAATGTCAGGCCCACGTAGAAACCTGCTGCATGGAAACAAAAAGGGATTATTGTTATTTATTTTTTGATTCTTTTTACGAGCAACAGTATGTGAC
Source organism: Hippocampus comes (assembly GCF_001891065.2). NCBI lineage: Eukaryota > Metazoa > Chordata > Actinopteri > Syngnathiformes > Syngnathidae > Hippocampus > Hippocampus comes. Next base: position 1,011,275 of record NW_017806235.1, read on the forward strand.
TGTCTCCTTGCACATTTGCTGAGTGTCTCAAAATGTCATATTATTTACATGACAAAGTGAAACAATTCTGAGATCTTAGAATGAGTTATTCTGCAGGAAATTACAATCATCAATGCTACAGCGATGCCTTACCGACACCGTAATCTGCTACGTATACTCGACGTTAGAATCGCTTATGACACCAGATTTTGCAGTCAGGTATGTTCCCAGAAATTAGAAGAAGCTACGCTACCTACTGCATGTTAGAAACAGCTTTACTACAAAACATTGAATATGCTGTGCTGCAGGACATTGTAATCGGCATCACGTCATTTCCAGTCAGCGTAGCACGCCCATGTAAAAATGTTGTTGACCGCACTTGCCACGTCGAAATCTGAAAGATACGAGAGCTTTTTTTGGGGTGGCGGGGGGGCTGCATGTGTTTTGGCTTTAATGATTGGTGCAATTTGAAGCCGCCGGGCTGCGACCATTATACGGTGCAGCACAAGTGGACAAGCTAAGAGCAGCTATCACTTGGAAGTGGCGACACCTTTGCGGTAACGCGCGCCCGCCCGCACACACTCACGCACACGCACACGCACACACACACACACACACACACACACACACACACACACACACACACGCACACACACGCACGCACACACACACACACACACATAAAGACACCGAGAGAAGCTTCACTTTTAGGAAGGTGACTGAAAAAAATAAAACACCAAACCCTCATTAAAATGTTCAACACCGGTGCCTTTTTCCAGGACTGTACTGCCACCGGTGAATTCAAACAACACAAGGCTTGTTTTAGCGTCTGAATGTGGCAAAACAGGCTCGAATTGTCCATTTAACTAACAAGAGTACCTCACATGAATACCTTCTGTCCCAAAAAAAAAAAAAAAAAAAATCCAGGACATTTAACGTCAGCCATGCTACTGCTATGATGCGGAATGTTAGCATAAACGATGCTACCAAACGAATTAGTTATACTATCAGACATCGACAACGAATGAGGAATGCTACGACTATGCTATGGGACTTCATATTCAGCTTTGCTCCAGAGTATTACTGTAAAGATTCTTTGAGACATTAATTAGAATCAGCTATGCGGCGGAATGCTAGAATCTGCTCTGCTAACAGAATTTAGATTCAGCAATGCTATATGACTATGCTATAAAATTTGAGCATCTGTCACGGGATGATAGAATCACCCCTGCTACCGTTATGCTACAGGACATTAGAATCAACTGTGTACCATGTTGGCGGCATATTTTATGAAATAATACAATCCAGTGAACAAAATACATTCAAGTTTGGGTAGGTAAAGATTTGTCGCTCAGGAAATAAACATTTGCCGAGTCATGCTAGCGTGAGCTTGTCAGTGCAGCCAGAGGAAAGATGATGGATTGCACTCAAACTTAATCCATCGTCCTGGTTTCTATGGAGACTGTCCACCTTGTAGCCAATGGGCTTGAAATAGCTATACAGCGTTCCTCGGGGAGTTTCACCCTGACAGGTATGTCGTGACCATGCGAATCAAACACTTATAAAACAGATTCCCGCATCCATTCCGAGTACCATATTCTCCTCACTGGCTCTATGGTTTAAGGTTTAATCAAGATTGATGCGAAAGCACGTCGCCTCTAAATTTAGTCTGGCCAACAACATTCACCGTTGCTGCGAGGTTGCCCCCCACCCACCCCCCCATCCATTTCCTCGGTGGCGATCACGCACAGGACGGAAGGCAGCGGTGCTGAAACGTACGTCTGTGTCACACTCGGAATATACACCGGCGCAGCCACGGTCCCGCTCCCTTTCCTCTCCCTCTCTGCACTGGAATAATGTGAATCACTTTATGAGGAAAAACCCTCCCACGGGAAACGGGATTTCCTGCGCAAAGGTCCAAATCGTGATATTTCCAGGTAGATCATGAAGGACACATACAGTGTAATGGAAAATACTTGTCTACAATTAACTTGGTCTCGAGAGGGCCCGCCGACGCATCGAGTGTGAAATTACACAATCAAGTTCATTGTTGTGAGCGGCCTGTCAGACTGTTAACCAGCATGAGGTTGGATGCACGGATTATTTTTAGGGTGATGATAGCAAAAACGTTGCTGAGCAAAACCAAGAGAAGTCGCCAAGCCAAGAGTAGTTTACTCTTAAAGACTGGGATCGTATTAAGGATAATTGCAACGTGTGCCGGCGGCGCTAACCTTTTGGAATTTTATCACGATTTGACTTGGGGATTTTTATGACAATGTTCATGTTGCGCAAACGGAGTCGGTTACAGAGACATTGACTCCCAGAGACGCTAAATATGGTATGAAGGATAATTGCCATTTGAAACTGCCATAGTAACCACCTGAAACGTTATCCCGGTTTTAATGTTGTTTTGCTGGCTGAGCACATGTTGCGTCAACGAGGAGCCACCTGCAGAGACACTGAACACAGTATTGACGAAAATTACCATTTGAAATGATAGTACCGAAGTAATAATTGTTTGAAATTAGATCACACGTGGACTTGGGGATATTTAAGACAACCTGCTGTTTTGTCAGTAATGTTGCGCTACGTGAGCACTCAATGCATCAAAGTGGAGCTGGGACCGGAGATGTTACCAGATCCATATATCGTCACTTTCTTATTACTAGAACATACCGTTTTGTCATTAATGTTGCGTAAACCTGAGCACACATTGCGTGAAAAAGGGGCCAGCTACAGAGATGTTTATTTTCTGAGACACTTACTATGGTATTAACGATAACCATAAGAAACGACAGTGGTAACCATCCAAAATATTGTCCCAGTGTGACAGTCAGTAATCTTGTCGCACTAACTGAGCACAAATTGCATCAAAGAAGACCTCAGGCCAGAACTTTTTTCTCTCAGAGACCCTAAATACAGGCGCCTTATAATCCGACGCGCCTTATATATGGATCAATATTCTGACTTCTTGGAGGTAGTATTTTAAATGTTCTGTATAGCGCTTTGTTAAAGCTGCAGCGGTTGTGAAAGCTCGATATAAATAAAGCTGTATTATATTCCTTTAGTGTACCGCCATCTAATGGATGTATAACGCAACTGCAGCCACTATTGTAGCTTCTATTCTATGCGCCATATAATGCGGTGCGCCCCGTGTATGAAAACAGATTTAAAATAGGTCATTCAATGAAGGTAAGCCTTATACTCCGAAGTGCCTTATAGTGCGGAAAATACGGTACAATTCAATTGATAGTTCTACTGACGATTTGGAACGTTATCAAGGTTTGACTTGGGAATTTATTGCGACGACTTGCCTTGTTTGTCAGTGGACGGCTGCCGTTCTCTCTTCCACCGAGTGATTTGCGCGCTTGCGCACGTCTGATTGATGGAGTCACTGCTAGGTAGGTAGGTGTGAACCAAAGCGGGGACAGCGGCGCAACCTCCCCCAAGGACACCGCTGTAGCTGTCATGCCATAAAACTGTGTCAGCGTCACATATCTCAATCAAAACTAGCCGCACACACACGACAAATCCCATTTTGTGTACATTTCACAGAGAAGCGAATCAAACAGTAAATCTCTTTGGGAGTGTTCTCCGGGTTAAACATTAATCTCCTTCATGGTCCCGGCTGATAATGCCTTCGTATCAGAGGTGGGAAAATGGCGGTTAAAAAGGCGGAGCCAAGTGGGCAGTGGGTCCGTTTTTTTCATGCAACGGGAGGGATTCCCGCATGGTGCGCTCTGTGATCTGAGGCCCGCATGGCGAGTCCAGATGGAGCTGTCAGGAAGAGCATTCGTGCCATCTTTAGCTCAAGGCTAAATTAGGGATGCGCCCCCCCCCCCCGCCCCATCTTCCCCTCCATTAAAAAAAAAAAAAGGCAACATAACCTTGAGTCCAACGATTTGCTCACAGTGAAGGATGACGCAGGAAAGTGTCCTTGACAAATGTGGAAATGAGCAGAGTCCGTCTCATCCCTCACATATTCTCCTTGACTTACTAGTTTAATTCGTTCCATGACCAAGCTCGTAGGCGTAACTCAAATGTACTTGTATATCAAATCGATTGTCCCCATTGAAATTCAATGAAATGCATCCATTCCAGCCCTTGAGAAACCTAACCAGGTGGTCCCAGCAACTGTGCACATTCGTGTGCTGTTACAGGCCTCAAAGTGGGAAGATGAAAATTAAAACAATTTCACTTAAAAACTTGAAAATGCTAATCCTGACGTATTTGCGCGTCAGTGTTGTAATGCAGAATGAAAAAGAATGGAATCCTGTGAAAGTATATGGACTGATGTTGAACGTTCTGTAATGATATGGAATGCTTTTTTGGGTGATATACGTGCAATGTTTTGGTGACAATTTTTTTTTGTAATGTGCAAATTGTGGGACTGTTGAAAACCATTACCAAGGTGAATTGAATGAGCTGAACGATTTGAATTTCTATTGGCAATGATGATAATCTGTTCTGTTGAGCTATTGGGATTGAATGGGGAACTTGGCCTGTTGTTAGCTAAACTGGAGCCACGAAAAGTAAGTTGGTGACTCTACAGATAACTGATAACTAACCTAATCCATTAAAGAGCTAGCAACAGCTAACCACTACTACGGATAATACGAGTACATCTCTCCCCTATTAGCAGCAGACAGCAGTATGGTTGTTTATGAATTTTTTTGGCCGATCAAAATGAATATGCGGAAAAGCACAGAGCCGATGACGGGCACTATTTTGTGACTACCCAGCGGAACCATTCCGGTTACATCAACAGGCACCATACGTCGGCCTGCAAAGACCCTGCCGGGATAGGGATGCCGTAATGACGCCATAAATCATGGCGTCACTGGATCTCTTCCTGACTCTGATATTTCCCCTTGGAATGCTCTCGCTGTCTGTTTACGGCATCAAACAGTGACCACGGAGGACAGGGCACCAAATATCACCAGGTATGAGAAGAAAGAGGTGAGCAGGAGAGAACTCGATTTACTCCCATGAGTGTGCATTTTTTTTTATGTTATTGGACGGCAAGCAAGGTGAATGTGGCTTGCAGCTCCGACTTCTATTTTACCACTCACCTAGGTGTTAACAACATGACAAAAAAAAAAAAAAAAAAAAATCAAAAGGACAAAGAAATGAAACACAGAATGGTTGGCATTATGGGCAGTTTTCCCCGACGGTGCAGAAGATGGCAAACTTTGCACATCCCGGGTAATTACCGGCGGGATGCACGCGTTCGGCTGCGGGCCGTGGTAGAAGTCGTTTATCACCTCGGAGATGACGACTTCAGAATAAGTGCCAAAGAAAGCCGTGCTGAATGTTCGGAAATGACTCTCCGAGGTATCATGGCGACAACTCTAACAGTTTTTTTTTCTCTTAGAAAAAAGAATGATCTTCCCTTTTGGATGTTTGTGTATAATTGACCCGTTTTAGGTGCGCATGTTCTGCATGTATCACAAACAGGCAATGGTCGCAAGAGCTGAATTATGATAATTGGACTCTGCACGGTGTATTAGCAAAAATGGATTAATATGAAAACAACATTTTGGTTTTTAACCGAGGAATAAAAATGAATAAACAACAAAACATAATATAAGAGAATACAAAGTCAGAAACTGGTTTTATAAAGGGTCATTAAGATGGAAGTCCCGTAAATTCTGCGACTTTTTTTTTTCACGGCATAACTGGAAAAATAGTTAATTGGAGCACTCAAAAAACAAGGTACCACTGTATATCTTTTTAGAAAATATATTTTTTTCTCAGTTTTAAAGAGCCAATGCATTGCATGCATTTCCTGTAGCGACTTCTTCTTGCTTTTGCAGAAAACACACTCAGACCTAGACAGAAGGAACTTGACTTGGCCCTTTTTCCGCTGGTTGATCACGGGTGTGTGATTTATGAACGCCATCCTCTGACCCATGCGGTCGGGGCCAAACGGTTTCAAATCCCCTCAGGGTAGAACGGTTAACCTTTAGACGCGGTTCGGGCACATTCTATTTTGGCAGCCCTCCATTGACTTTCGCCTCCGGATGCTCTATCTATCGGCATGGTAAAAATTTCAATGGGGGAGGAATGAAATGAATTTGCCCTCATTCTGTAATCCAGCAAGAATCCGGTGCCCCTGCCTTGAATCGTGCACAGCGACTGTTATCAATTACTTCTGCAAGTGTAATCTGGTGGAAATTTAAAAAAATTCCCTGGATCCTGCACGGCAACTATTTTCAATTACGGTTGTCAATCAACAATCAATTGTAATCCGTCCGAAATCGGATGCTTTTTTACCTCAAATCGGATCACTGTAATGTGATGGAAATTTGGTGCCACTGTATACCACACAGAGACTGTTGTCAGTTACCGTTGTCAAATATAATCTGGTGGAAATCTGCCACCATTTTGCCCCAAATTGCGCACAGTGACTATTGTCAAGTGCTGTTGTCAAATATAATCTGTCGTAAATCTAGCAGGCCAGTTTGCCCTCCTTTTTTTCTCCTGGAAATCTCAACTGATTGGCGCCATGGCTCCTTCTGAGGTTCCTCATCCATTGCGGGGCAGCAATTCCAGAGGCAGGGGGTAAAAAAAAAAATTATTCACGCCCCAATTTTGCACTCTGACGGAAAATCTGTTACATGTGATCCCCGAATCCTGCAGGTCGACTGTTGTCAATTGTAGTTCAGCTAGAGAGAAGCTTTTCCGGTCCACTTGCGCCAGAAAACATTTCTCTTGTTTTGACAGTGACGGAAAAGGCACAACAATTTAATTATAAATCGCCCAGCTGCTACCAATCTCACCGTGTTTGCCCGATTTAAGACTTTTGAGTCTTTTAATACACTCCGACACGTACGACAGTAGCCACCTTTTGTCCGCGCCCTGCGGCTGTGCAAGAGGAAGTCAAATGAGGACTTGTCCCAGTGTTGTGTGTCACCGATTTAGTCAGTAATCCCCCCCACTCGTCCCCAATAGCTGTGGTTTAATTAAAGATAAAAAGCAAACATCTTTCAGGTGAAGATGTGTCAGCGATGTCAGATTACACGTGCTGGGCTTGCTGCTTAAATAATGCATGCCCGGCCTACATCGTGATCTCGGTGATCCTGATCTTATTTTTTTTCTTCAAATGACACCAGCACATAATGTTATCTATCAACTGTATCTATCAAGGATTTATGTCGCATTTTTGTTCAGCATGTATTAACTTTCTACTTGTTACCCACTGGTTGGCCCATTGTGTACATGTTAGTCATGACATAGCACCAGTGGTTTGGCAATTAAATCACTCACTCTTTAGTAATTAGCCGATATGTCTGTCATTATCGGCAACACTTGTGGTTGGTTGATTACTTAGTTTGTGTGTTTGATTGGGGTACTCACTCTTCAGTGACTCCTGGGTCCTCTTCGGATTCCACTTTTTGCCGAGGAGATTTCCTATCCTGGTGAACTGGAAGTAGTTCGAGTGTAGAAATCCAGAAGTGCTGGAATGGTGCCTGGATGCAACCTTCAACCCGCCCAGTTGCCCATCTCTGCCCTGGACCATGAAGACATTTTAAAACCAGGAGCATCTAGAAATGAAACAATGAAGGACCTAAAATTGAACCTTGAGGTACACCATGTGTTACTCGATAGACTTCAGAAGAGCATGTATGCAAACTTACCATTGAACTTCTATCACTGAGGTAGGATAATACCCATTTGTGTCCAGAAACAAAGGCCAGCCAGATATTTTAGTCTATTTTAAAGAATGATGTGGTCTACTCTCTCTAAAACAGCGTTCAGGTCCATCATGACCAACGCCGTTAATTCACGTCAATCAAGATTACTTCGAAAAATCACTTCAAATGTTAACAAGGGCATTTCTCTTGTCTTCCTTTTTCATTGGTCAGTCTACATGCAAGTCAATACCCATAGTTGACGCTTAGTCAGCCAAGTGCTGGTTTTGCTGACATCCAGACACATCAATGAAAAGTGAGTGATATTCTCAACTCCGTATCGGTGGAGGTTTGGAATGTGTAACTGGCCCCAACCTTCTAATTAGGCTCAGGCTTGTTTCCGCAGTGAACAAGAAAAATAAGTTGCCAAGCTGATGTCATAAACTTCACCTTCCTATGGAGGCACAAACAAATCTTCTAAATCAGGATGGAAACCTTGGGGGAAAAAGGAAAAAAAAAAGAAAAAGATCTGACTGCATGCTTGATGGCAGCGCAGTTATCAGGGGGAAGAGAGGAACGTAAACTGTTTGAAGAGTTATGCTTTGTGAGCCCTCTTCCTCCACCGCCACCTCTGCTCATTCACATTTGCTGCCGAGCAATTGACGGGATATGAATTATACCTTATAAGATTGCAATGAGTTCAAAGCGGCCATCTTGGGGAACACACGGCGTTGTTACAAATGCGAGCAGACACCTTGAACGTCTCTGGTTGGCATCCGAGTTCCTGCCGACCGCGTTATTTGTTGCGCCTTTTATTCTCCGTGGAGCATAAATACAATTATCTTATAATGGGATCCCCTCTGATAAAAAGCAGCCTTCTGTCATCGTGAAGGTGCCAGAGTGTTGGCTGCTGAGAAAGTCCGGGTTAAGTACTTTTCTTTTATCACTCCGCCTTTTTATATGCAAATCATCCTCCCCGCCCATCTATTTACTGTTGCAGGTATTCAGACAGGGCCGGGGCGGCGCCGGCATGGGACTGGGAAATGATTTGTTTAGGTTTTCAGATGCACGCCTTTGATCTGGGATTTGTCAGGGGGGGCTGTTGGGGAGGGGATGCAAGGGAAGTTTCGGCTCGCATTTCGAAAATAATCGCAAGGTGCCATGTTTGAGGATACGAAAAAGAAGTACACTTTGGTCGCTGGTCTAAAAATAAACGGTTTAAAACTTTTCATGATTGACAGATTGAATGAGGAATGAATGATTCTGTCAAACAAGGACTGGTGAGTAATTACTTTGTTCATTCCTCACCAGTCCTTGTTGTGTAACATGAGATTGGTCTGGGCACAGATCGGTAATGCCATACAGCACTTGTGATTGGTCGACAGGAATGCGTCAGCCATTACCTGCGGCACCAATGGTGGGTTGATGACATCACTTGAATGTTGATGGTCTGGTCATGTGTCAATCATGACCTGCAACACCAGTATTTTTTCTGGTACCAGTGGATTTGTCAGTCAACAATGGTTGGTTGATGACAGATCCCACATTTCATTGGTCAGTCGTCACGTCAGTCATCACCAATGACAAAAGTCCTGGATCGATCATGATGAATTGGCCAGTCTCCATGTTATTCCCTGCAACATGACATCATTGACTTCTCATCGGTCGATCGACATGTCAGTCGTTACAAATGCAACACCACCCCTTACTTTGCTTTTGATGAACCCAAATAGTCATCCTTCCCAACACGCTAAGGTTGCTCATGCTAAAAGTTCAGCCCGAAGAAAAGGGCCCGAGATACCAAGTCAAGATGCCCCACTGTGACCTCTTTGCTGTGGTTCAACAGATGATGACCAGCGTGAGCATCATCAACGTGCCAGGGCCAACATCTTGAGGCAACTTTCAATGTCAAAGCCGACTCATGACCACTCAATGGACACGAGGGACATCTGGCCCGCTCTGAAGGGCGACTCGATGATCAGCATTACGTCCTCGAGGGTTTTCGAGTTGGTTCGTCGAAAAACCGAGACCTCGGATGACTGCGGGGCTCATCATCATCTGTAAAAAGTGAGTGTTTTATCCCCCCCGTTAATCCTGCTGTACATGCACCTCCTTCGGGTCTGTCTGATGCATTGAGTCATCCGCGCAGCCGCCGGGTGACCTTGACATCCAGAGACGACGACCGGGGTGAGTCAGTCGACATCCCTTTGGGGGGGTGGTTGGTCTAGATAGGAGTCAAAACAGCCATTGATCGGCCTGTCAAACTGCTTGATTTCCTCGTGTAATAATCGGCATGATTTAGACACGTTGCCCGAATGCGTAAACGGAGAGTGGGAAACAAATGAATTGCCAAGGACAGATGACCTCCTTGGCAACTGATGCAGAATTCATGAGCGATAATAATATTAAGTCCGTAACCCTTAAGTACCTTAAACAGTTGAATCTATTCAGGGTTGGAAAAGGATGTCCTCCTACCACCGAAGAAGACAATCTCACGTGAGTGCTGCCAATGCCAAGAAGCAATTGTTGGGGATCCATTCAGAGGCGGCGGTGGATTAGCGTGTTTCGGTCGGTGTGCTACCGGGACGGTGAGAGGCAGGCCGGCGGCATGTGTTTGCCATTGATAATGACAGTGAGCATCACAATGGAGAAAATAAAAACACGCAAGCCATATCAGGCCCAAGCACCGTGGCGGTCGGCCCGCAAACAAAAAGTGTGTCAAGCTAAGCTGCTGGGCGTGTTTATATGCTAATAATACAGACAGGCAGCCATGTTTGCCTTTCTGGAACTACCATGGACTCGCTTGTCGTGATATGACAGGATGCCGGATGTCTACTCCCTACCCCTTGCCTATTGCCTTAAAAAGCATCTCTGCAGATGCTTGTTGAGATAAGCTTGATTTTCAAAACGCTCCCCAAATTTTATTTGGAAGACATGTTGCGATGCTATCATCCACGCTCATCTCGATACCGTCCATTCGAATGGCTTGGCGGCTCTTTTTCCATGAAACCCGTTATTTGAAATGGTTGCGCTAAATTGTTTTAAGTGTGTAACGCAGCCGAGGCCTGTGGCGAGCTCATTCAGTGCTAAGGCTGACCGATGACTTTCTTGCTACAGAAAAAAAAAAAAAGTGCATTCCAGGGAGCTACAATCAAGTGAAACACAAATGCGCAGGCAGAGAATTTTTGAACGGGAGCTCGTTTGTTCCACGTCAGCCTCCAAATCGGAAACGGGCACACTAATCAACATCATTGTCCTTCGGAGAGTCTTTTCACGTTATGGCTCCCCCAGCAATGTATTTGAATGTTTCAATGTGAGCACCCAAAGGGCAATAATAGCAGCCTTCGGATGGGAACAGACTGATACTAAGGCATGCCAAGCCGTCGACTTTGGATTGTGATTGATTGGGATTTGTCTTCATACGACCGCTTGTCCTTCGTGTGCCTGAGTTCATGTTCCTGCTGCTGCTCCGGCGCGGTATGCTTGTGAGCGTGACTGGCATAAGTCTTTTTCATTCTCTTATGGGCCATTTAGTTTGTGTTGCCACTGTCTCCTTGGTGAAATTGATATTGTTTGGGTGTGGGGGGGGGTCATCTGTGTGATCCATAGAACTGCTGTACATAGGAGTTTGCATTTTTCATGTTGTTGCGCCAGTTGAAGAAACAAGTTGAATTGTGAGTGCAGCTGGGATTTGTTTTATCTGACAACTGGAACCATGAGTGGGCCTTTGGGGTAGTTCGGATGTTTTAATGAATGCAAATGCAAATATTCCGGGTCAGAAAACACCGCTAAATAATCAAGGGCTAATGGTGATTAGTATGTTTGTGCAAAAGTTCACGTCCTTGCTGCTGCCGGCTCCAATTGACTGGTATGTAAAAATATTTCCCATGCCCTTGGGGAGCGTTTTTTCCAAGACCTAACCAGTGTTTATCTTTTAAAATGTAACAATTAGAGCCCGCCTTTTAAATCAGAATAAACGGATGCTAAGTAATTAGGAGATGACAAGAGGAGCTTTGGGGAAGGTATCGCTGTTCGGATTTATTTGTTTATTTTTCTTAAATCGAGAGGCAAGGTTAGAAAAATGGCTAATTAACAAGCGTTGATTTTTTTTTTTTTTTGGGTCCGATTCCAGTGTATGATCCTGCCCAAGTTTATGTTATATTTCTGCTGCTCAAGTGCTTTAAAGCCCCGACTGAGCCTGACTGGCATATGACCTTTTTCAATGCCTTACTTCTTATTAGATCTAATTAAATCTAATTCGTTCTGACTGCTGTGTATGAATTCTGCCTAGAAATAGGTGACAAAACATTACCAGGAAAAAATTTATTATGTTTACATGTGGTCAATATTTGTTTGTATTATTGTTCCTATATAGTTTTTTTTTTTTTTGTAATACATAGAGAGGAGCTTTTGAGTGCACGATAATAAAAAAAAGGCCTTTAAATATCGTGCCATAAAGCAAAGTACAATTCCCAAATTATGTTTGACCTTCCTTCTTCTGTCTGAACGTACAGCAATAAAGAAAAAATTTAGTTTTTTAAACTCAGGACCATTTTTCCAAGAGACAAGCAGGCTTGAAATCTGCTCAAATGTGACAACTCGTCGCCACTTTTGAATATGAGGTTCTGGCTGCTGCTGCTGCTTGAGCCAACGCCAATTTTTTCCATTCCCTTCATGGCGCAGTTATGATTCAGCCTTACGAATTCAGCCTCGCAACAAGTGGCCAAGTGACCAGGAAAAAAAATCCCAGTGAACCTGTTCTTTGCCTACGCCACTGCACCCACCGCATCGCAAATCTGTTCCTGCTGCTGCTGCTGCTCGAGCGCCGTCAACCTCTTATTGGGACCATCTGTTCTTCTCAGCCTAAAAACAGCATTTTGGGTGAACTCTACCCCACAATCAATGCAAACCATAGCTTACCAGAGTGTAATTAGGGTTAAGTTTTTCTGGTTTTTGATCAGCGGCGGGTGGGGAAACTCCCAGGGTGGCTCTTGTACCTCCTTCGGGGGAATGTTGCAATTACAAGGCGGCAAAAAGTGGCAGGTCAGCGAGAGGACACGAGTTCCTGTCCTCTCCCGAATATTAATCATGCTCACACATCACGGCTGTAAAGAATCGCGGTGACGACCAAGCAATCCGTCTCTGGCGTTTTTCCCACACGTGCGGCGATATTGCGAAGCGCTTTTGAACATCGTCGAGCTATGGGCTGCAAAGTCTGGTTCTGACAAAGTCAATCAATGCAGGGGATGCTGGGGGATCAATTATATGCATTTATCGTCTTGCCACTGCTGTGCTGCATGGATGCTGGCATGAAATTGATAACACGCTGGTTTTATAGGTTACTATATTTCCCCCGATACACAATAGCCATAGGCCACTGCAGCACATCCGGATACCGTAAGTGCCGGTTTGACTGTTATACAATCTCAAATAAAAATCTCAAATAATCACTGTAAAAATGAAATGAGAATATGGATATGTTCCGGTGGCCTGGTGGTCCAGTGGTGAGAGCGTCGACCTCACAGTGCAGAGGTCGTGGGTTCGCTCCGGGCTTCAGCCTTCCTGTGTGGAGTTTGCATGTTCTCCCCGTGCCTGCGTGGGTTTTCTCCGGGTACTCCGGTTTCCTCCCACATTCCAAAAGCATGCATGGCACGTTAGTGGGACACTCTTGTGGGGATAAAGCGGATCAGAAAATGGATGGAAGAATGGATATGTTCCCATATTTTATTTTATTTTTTTTGACACAGCCATTGTTTTTTTCTGTTTTGTTCCGACACTGTTAGAAAAATGACTCGAGGAAAGCATCCATCCATCCATCCATTTTCTAATCCGCTTATCCTCATGAGGGTCGCAGGCGTGCTAGCGACAATTCAGAGTGTCCCCATTAACTTGTCATGTATGTTTTTGGAATGTGGGAGGAAACCCTTGAGTACCCGGAGAAAATCCACAAAGGCACGGGGAGAACATGCAAACTCCACACAGTAAGGCCGGAGCCGGAATCGAACCCTGCACCTCTGCAATATGAGGCGGGCACGCTAACAAGTTGTCCACCGTGCCCCCACTTGAGGAAAGCAACACTCCAAATTAAATCGTGTTAATTGTGTAGCAGTCACATGATGGTTCCAGTAACGGAGACGTTAGAACACCAATCAGTAAGATGTTTATCCAACAGCAACCAAATCCATGTCTCGACCTCGTTGACTCGGGCACTCATCCACCCTGGAGGACGTCCCAATAAGCGTTGTTGGCCCCACTTGTTTCCAATCGAGGTTGACTGATTGATTGATTGATTGATCAAGGGATATGACCCCAATAGTTTTGTCCACGAGTGTGATTGGTGGAACTGGTGCGGAATTTCCAGCGTAAACAAAGCTCTCCAAAGGGGCGAATGAAGCCACACAAAATATCGACTTTTTTTTTTTCTTTCTTCCTCGCTGGAAAAGACGAGCTTGTCGCTTTTGGCCCTGCCAGTAGAAGGCTCTTTTGTGCTCCTTTCGACATACGGACAAAGAGGACGCCACAAAGCGCTTTCACTTCCTTTGGCTTTCTTTCTTCCTCAATCGCTCTCCATTTCATCAATAACGCCGTCACTTGGGAAGAGGTGAACCTTGGGTAGATGGAGATACAACCCAACTTTTTTTTTTCCTGCAACCTGGTCCCAAGCCTTGAAAAGGATACATTTTTTTTGTTTTGGGGTTTATTTATTTATTTTTTTTGGTTCCGTTGTGCCTCCAAATGATTAATAGACACCCAACACAAACAAAAGCAAAAATCTTCGGGATCATTCCAATATCGCCAGAAGCGATGGTCTGAACAAAATACTACACGTGCTAAAAGCAGCGCAGCGTTGTTGTTATCTGTGTCTGCCAGCAGGTTGGAAAAAGATCCCTGCAGAGATAAAACCTGTTGTTTTTTCTGGTTTTTTTTTTTAATACGTTCATTTTTTTTTTTGTTTACCTTTCTACATCGGACGCTGCCGGCCTTTTGATGATTGTTTTCATCATTAATCCACCTCACTTTGCTCAAAATGCTGACAAAACAAGCCAAACCGTGATGTTATTCAGCATTAGTATTGGAACACTTGCCTGACAACACTCAAGCGTGCTCGTCGTTATCCTCGGCATGACAAACAAGCATGAGCGGGAGAGCGCGCTAACTGTTGTCTGAAGATGCAGTGCAACATGACGTTCTCCTTACGGGAGGGGGAAGGAGGGAGGATGGCTGTTCAACAGCTGGTGAGCATTTAGCGAGGCACAAGTGCCACCTGAGCATCGCCGTTCCCTCGCATATGCTGAAAAAGTGCAGGCAGGGGATGGCGAGCGAGCAGATGTTTGCGTATTAACGCGGGTCGCCCGATGCCTGCGCTCTTTATCCGTGCAGTGTTTTGATACGGATGCTTGAACACACCGCCCCCGCGCAAACGCTTTCTGTCCAAAGCTGTTTTACGAGAGTTCTTCTCGCTTTTATTTCTGTCTCTTTGTCGGGCTCGACGACAGAGCGACTTTGATCGTCTGTGTGAGTCAGCACGCCACAGGGTGTGTCTGTGTTGTCTGTGGAGTTATACAATGGATACGAAAAGTCTAAACCTACCTGTTCAACTGCCTCGTTTTTGTGACCCCCCCACCCAAAAAAAAACAGATAAGATTAAAAAGGAAAAAAACCCCCACCCCAAAAAAAACAGATAAGATTAAAAAAGGAAAAAAAAAAAAATCACCATAAATGTTGCCTGCAAACTGAACACTTCAATTGATGATTTTTTTTTTATACATTTTTTTTGAAGAGTGAAAGTAGAAATAGAGAAATGAGATCATGTGGTTGCACAAGTGTAGCCCCCCTCTGAAACCGGGATTTGGCTGTATTCAGAATTAACCAATCGCAGTCAAACTCATGTGAGCAGTCGGCACACACCTGGCAAAACTCGCTGATGAGTTTTATTATCAAGGGGGGTATTTATGTATTCAACAAATAATTACAGTGCCTGACACAAAAACTGCGTCAAAAAGATTCATGCACATTAGGTCTTTAACCCTTTCATGCGCCCTGTAACCTTATAACATGGTCAACTGTCCACTTTCAGGGACAGTGGTAACCCGCTGTCCCTGAAAGGGTTAAAAAAAAAAAAATTGTTTTTTTTTTAATGTTTTATTTTGTTGTTAATAATGTAGCTATTTCGCGAATACAATTTCAGACTACTGAATGAAAACTAAAGTGACAACAAATAAATCCATAAATTGCTCAACACGTGCTGGTGTCGAATGACGCAACAAACCTCGTAAGAACCCAGTGTGTTAATTTGCTCGTTGGACGGCTTCAACCTCGCTGGCCGGCTCTCACACGAGCCCGCTGGCCGGCTCTCACGCAATCAGGCTCGGCCTCTGATTGCGTGACAACACAAGACGCAATTTGCCCGACAGTGTGATGTATTTTTGTACAAATGTAGTGCTCATTTCAGCCGCAATCAACCGCCACTAAACGCAGTTGGGATCAAAATCAGCCCCAATCAAAGTGCTCTGTGATCTCAAAAAACTTGGCTCAAGTGTGGAAAATAAGCCACCGCAGGCCAATAGATGGTGTTCAGGCTCTTTTTTTTTCCCCCCGCTGTAAAAAAGAATCTCAACTGCCTATTTTTATTTTTACAAATAGCCGTGGGTGGAGAGTGAGCTGTTGCGCCGCCAGACTACACAAAGTTGTGACCACCTGCGTTTAGTGCTTTGTTTAAATACGACTCCCCGCGCACCGCCGAGTTCGCACCGAGCCACAAACGTTTTGTACTTTTGTACAAAAACAACCACGTAGGTTACGACAGGATCGACTTTATTGTTTGTCCCTGTAGGGAAATTTGTCTTGAGCCCCTTTCATGCTGCCTGTAAAAGAGAACATTTTCCCCATTTTTTTTTTCTCCGCCAGTGTCACTGTTCCAGCTCAACCCGCGACCCTCGTGAGGATAAGCGGAACAGGGAATGAATGGATGTGCTGTAAGGATATTCCTTCAGGTCAATACTTCTGATCATGTCAAGGCCGGC
The DNA here is from genome assembly GCF_001891065.2 of Hippocampus comes. Classification (NCBI taxonomy): domain Eukaryota; kingdom Metazoa; phylum Chordata; class Actinopteri; order Syngnathiformes; family Syngnathidae; genus Hippocampus; species Hippocampus comes. The sequence continues at coordinate 1,027,911 of NW_017806235.1, forward strand.
GGAGACCAGCGGTTGTTTAAAAAGTTTGGGGGAAAAGCTTTTTCACTTTGGCAAAGTGAGAGAACGACTGCTGGCCGGGAGCCACGCGGCTTCCACTCGTTACGGCGCTGAAGGACGGGAAAGCGTGAGAACAGTCACGGAGGCTGCTCGGAGAACATTGTATCTGTCTTCAGCGGGAAAAGAATGGAGCAATGAGAGAGGCCCTTTTACCCGGCGAAGAGGGGTGGAGGCGGAGGAGGAAAAGGGGGGCGGGGGGGAGTAAAAGTAAAAGAGTTCACCACTTCCCACTAAATTACATTAAGTTGGGTATTGATTGGGTAATAAATGCCAGGAGGCCTCTGCTACAGTATACACCGTCTACAACAGAGGCTTTCTCAGCACGAGGAAGTCATGGAAGAGGTCATGAAAGTACAGGGCCGCTATCTTCCTACGCTACGTTAACAGATGGAAGTGGAGTCGCCACATGCCGCAATCCGTGTGAGCCAAGAAGTCTCAGCGTGATTATAATAGCGGGAAGAATTAAAGCTACGAGCTGGGACGAAGGGGTCGTCCGTCGCACGCGCCTCTTTCACGGCGTGACACATCGAACCTTGGACGCCGAGCTGTGCTCAATTTGGACGGCGAAGGCAAAACAAAACAGCCTTGGCTCAAAGAACACTGGCAAGGTCGCGCGCTTCCGATGGAATACTTGCATCTGACGAGCAATCGGCAAATAGCTCATCGGCTAATTTGCTGCTCACTGGCGAGACTGGAAGTACGTCGCAGACCTGTTTGCACGCAGTCCATTGGGGCTCGTTTGTACAAAATTCTCTTGTGTGAATTTGCCCTGGAGCTGACCGAAATGCTAGTGGGTGTCATTTTTTTTACAGAGGGCGTAACGCAGTGAGTGCCATGTTAAATATATTTGCCAAAATGAGTGCGTTTTCTTGCTCGATGAGACCACCAAAAAAATTCATCTGGAAAAAAAAAAAAATTGAATAAAAGGCAATGCCATGAGAGCCGGCCCTGGTGTGAAGGCCCTAATAAACCCTTTGGGGAACAGCGGTTACGACAGTGGACAGCTTATCATGTTATCAGGTTACAAGGTGCGCACATCCCCTCTTTTATGACAAATCCTCAACATGCTCATAAAAATATGAGGTCACGCTCTCTGCGCTTTCGCAACAACGGCTTTGCCCATCTTTCTGGGATGCCAGGTTGTGACTGGGGCTCATTTGAACGAATCTCTGTAACTCACTACAAAATGGCTGCTTCCAACCAAAATTTGCTTCATGTCGTGTATCGGTGCTTCGAACTTTTTCATGTCTTCTATTATGACGGAGATATCCACCCACTTTTGTTGTCGCGGCGAAATTAGCTCCCGGGATAATTGTTTTTTTGCCGCTTCTTCACGGCCAATCCTCAAAATGATCATTAAACTTTGATGGCCTTCGCCGCCCACATTAGACCGCAGAGGCAAAACGCTTTGCAATCTTGCGACACCCCCTCTGTCGTGAAAAGCTGTTATCAATTGGAGCTCACTTGGATGAATTATCCGGAAGGAGTTCAACTCATGACATCAAAGCCTGGAATTAGCCCCCAAAATGGTTGCTTCTCACCAAAATGGCCGACTTCCTGTTTCATTTCATGCATGGGCCCTTGAAACAACAATGGAAAAATATTAAACGTAAACAGAATTTATAGATTCAAATCAAAATGAGAGAGAGGCAGTTTGCAGTCTCTTCTCCAAGAATGATTTTTCGTTTCCCGCCGTCCCGATGAAGCACGCGCACTTAATCGACGGCTGTTTCCTCACATCCAAATTCAGTTATTGTCACCAGCTGCATGCAGCGCGGCGACGCGTCATGTGACATATCATGATGCATCAGCACCAGCTGGTGCTCTAACCAGATTGCTTTTCAGCATGATTCTGAATAAAAAGCCACAAAACAATTGCATCTCAGACGCTTGGTAATTGCGTCGGAGCCAGAAGACGCTAACGTGTACGTCTGTTAAAATCAAGACTTTCACGACATACCGAGGTATCGTTATCAATGAATTTCACACTCTGAAGTCATTTCTCGCTTACCAACAAGATTCTGCCTGATAGTGAGGGTGCATTTCGAGCCCTGACATTGATGTTACCAAAAATGGTTCCATTCCTGGGAAAGAACTCGAATCCATCTGGACATAGGCCTGCGACTTGAACTTATTTTTTTCCTGGATGACAAGTTTTCCCAGTAACTATTGTCATAAACAGTAGCACTGTGTTGTTTTTTGTAGTTTTTTTTAGGCAAATGGCAACAATATGGCTGTACAGTATATGAAAAGGTAAAAACAACTTTTCAAAGCGTTGCATTTGGGATACATTTTGAACTTTTGCCCTAGGTGACCAAAAATAGTTCCAGACCTGTGGCTACCTGTGCATGTTATCAATTCGCAGGCTGTGACGTCACATGAGGCCAACCAATGGTGCACGTGGTCCAAAAATGGTTCCGTGCACGCGAAAGCCTCCCAAAGCGTGACTGCATGGAGCTGAAAAGTAAAGAACACTTGAAGGTCAAAGGAGGTTTTCGATTAGTCCTCAATATTGGATCCAGTCACAGTGGAAAAGGGGCTTCGAATCTGCGCAGGGTGGGGGAAAAGGCAATCTGTGCGGATCATTTGATAACGCGGGGGTCATATGACACGTGTAACAGGCCCAATCAATAGCAAGCGTCTTCCCTTGAGTGCGCGGTGAATAATTCAGCAGCCGTATCTATCTGCATACTGTACCGCACATCCAGCACGATAACATGTCTTAATGTGACGCCTCTTGCACTGAAACCGTCCAAAGGCTCCTTTGGTTTTCTTTATCGCCAGGTCGGGTTTCCCGCTGGAGTGGATTGTGCATCACCCCTTGTTATTGTAAGCATTTGCATTTTATGTTTCTGCACCCCGCGCCCGCTCTCCCCCCCCCCCCCCACCCCCCCCCCCCCCCCCCTTCCCTTTCTCCTTTAGTCATCAGTATCCCGTCTCCTGCTTAATGGTGCGAGACAGCATCCGTGATAAGCGGCCCGCTCGCCGCGTCGGTATTCAACAATATGTCTCCCCGTGCCCGCGCGCCGCCGATGCGCCGGTGACTCTGCCCGTTTAATAAACACCGAATAAAAAATGACGGGCGGTCACAATGCTGCAGGCGCAGACGCTAAATCCCGTCGAAAGCATATTCAAATCGGCCGGCGCGTCCACCCCACCCCCCACCCACCCCCTCGCCCGCCTTATCGCCAAAACAACATTATGTCCGCCCGTTGAATTTTATGATTAGGCATAACAAAGTCCCGCAGATATGTGCGGCAACAGACAGCAAACCCTATTACCGCAAGTGGACGGCTAAGTTTGTTTGCTGTAATTTATTAGCCTGTCTGAACGGATTGCCTTCCAGTGACACGAGAGGCTATAAGCTGATTTATGTAATCATGTTTCGTAGGAGTGGGCAGCACTGGAGTGCTGTGTTGAGCGCGAGTGCCTCGCAGCAAGGAGATTTGAGCTTGAATTTAGCATTGTTGGACAATTACGTCCAGTGAAAGATTTGGACGTTTTCTTACTGCGCTAGTGAGATGGGGGAGGATTTAAAATGGTTTTATCCTTCAAGGGGGTTACAGCTGTCCTATTGTCTTTTTCAGACCCACCTTTTTTTTTTTCATTTAATTCATCTCTCCAAAACAGTCATTTGTTTCTTTTGTCAACTGTAAACTTGTAAATCTGAAAGTACAATGTGTTGTTTGTTGAAATAGTTCTTTTTTTTTTTAATGCTTAAATGCATGAAAAATATCTAACAGATGATTTCATGTTCAATTAACGTCGGGCGAATTCTCATTTCCATGTTGAGTTAACTCACGTGAATTGTCATTGCTGCACTTTTTTGTCCATCCAGACGGGCCTTATGTCTGAATGGACTCTTGGCTCTTTTTGCTTGGCGTGTGTCTCGAAAACATGTCGTGCTCGATGCTCAACATAATATCATGGCGCTCATTTCCTTTTAAGCCTTTCATGCACCGATTAGGATAACCTGTAACCTGATAAGCTGTCCACTGTCGTAACCGCTGCCCCTGAGAGGGTAAAGTTAGCATTATGCTAAGTGTCAATGTTACACCACTTATCCATTCAGACTGACTGTTAGTCATTTTTAGTCAGGTGTTGATGTGTCAATGAAGACACTGCTTTTCCTCAGTTGAAGTGTGTTCGGATGCTCCACCTTTGTGTGAAAATTACACGTGATGGCTCTTAGGTGTAAATGGTTTGCATTTTCATGCTAAAATCCTTTAGAGGAAAAAAAAAACCAACGTCAATGGCGATTTCCATGCAAATTAGCATTATGAAAAAAGAAATTTTCATTTTTGCCTTGCTCTATGACTTCTCATGTGGATTTGAGGATATTTTAGAGCAAATATTTTAGCTGTTAGGGAAATTATGTTTAAAAACCATGTAATGGTAATTTGACGAGACAAAAACAAAGCTCCAGAAGTCCTTTCGACTTTTGGAATGCAGTGCAATACAAGTGAGGGTTTTCACCTCAGGAGGAGCGGAGGACGGACTTTTGGCAGTTTTTCCAGGTAAAAGATTGCAAGCTTTTACCTCGGCGCAAACATCATTCAAACTCTTAGATAAGAGTCCCTCGCAACTGCCTAATCTCGTCTCTTGTCACAGCGAGTAGAGCTTGAGCCCCCTGAGGATAGACGGGTTTTCACCTTCTTGGGTGTTTTTTTTTTTTTCCTCTCTCTCTCTTCAGGGTTTGCGAACTGTGGCTCTCATTTCAAAAGTCTGAGTCAGACTTCCAGAAGAGGACATTTGATCCCCGGCTGAATTTGTAAGTTTGCTCACTTTAGGAATGTACACTCCATTTTTTTTTCTTTTTTGTGATCGATTGATTCTGGGTTCGACAGAATGTCAGTCAAAAGTGCCATTCACAGCCACATCCACAACGTCACACGTCAAGCGAATGCACAACTACACCATCAGCGCCTTTTAATATTACATCGATTGCTGTAATCAAAAATCACTGTTCATTTCAACAAACCTTTTTTGCAAACTGGAAAATTGAGCAGTGGATCAAATCATTCTTTCGCCTCACTACACTGTAAGTCGAGAGAGCTTTTGCTCTCACTCCGGAGACCGCCTGGAGATGCTGATGGTTGCTCCCCGAGGGAGTGCGATCCAGCTTTGGAAAAGGGTTCAAGGTCGGTCAGGGGTGGTGAACCGGAATCCCGGCCCGTCATGCGAAAGGCCACCCAGGCGTGCAGAGAACACACATGAGGTTCTCTGAGGAATGTGGGACCTTCAACCCGCGATTCTTCCAGACAGTAATTAAAGGCCTGGGAGTAGATTACTAGACGGCACGCAGTAGCGATTGATCAACAGTAAAAGGTTGTACGAGTGCATGGGGAGGAGTTGGGCAGGGTGGTCGGAGGGCGATTACGGTGGAGAAACATCTGCACTCGTCTCGGGTACTTTGAAACACCATCCATCCATTATATGGAGAGCCTGTGCAAAGTCAGCTGTGTGAACCGCTACACTAGATGAGGGCATTTGAACCGTGTCAGACTTGGCCGAATTTCGCCCCACTCTCCTCTCCTGTCCCTCACGGATCCGCACTTCCATGGCTTCTTTTGGTGCGCCGTTACTACTTAATACAATGATGCCCTTCTATTAGGGGCGGGCAGTTAAACACGTTGCATACTTACAGTAGATAGATCATTTGTTTAAAAAAAAAAAGATTGTCAGCGCTAATGCTAAAGTCTTTGATAAAATCCTATCGACATGCTAATGGGAATTAGCATCAACCTCTGGGAGTGACATTCCTTCAAATAACCAATATTCACACACAAACGCTGGAGAAACACAGACAGAAAGACAATATGTAAAGGGATCGAGGATGGTTATAGGGAAGTTATATGACACATTTCCACTCATTTTCACAATATTGCTGACAGATAGGCAGAAGAGTAGAGCAGGGGTTTGTCAGGAACGAAGCGTATTCACGAATTAAAACGAATATTTTCGCAAATTTATGGTCGCACATGTGTGAGGGCAAAATGCCGCCATTTAGGGGCAGTCTGGAGCCCTACAACCGAGCAGAACAATTTTCGCTAATGTTCTTTAGAAGGGTCTTGGGCCCTATTTTTCAAATGTTCACCTCCATTCCAGATGGTGGTCATGGTACTTAAAAGGGGAAGCTATATTGACCCCACGGGCTATGACAAACTGGCAAGAGGAGGCATCACAAAAATTGCTGTGAGGTTCAAAATGGGAATTGTGCATTTCAACCAGAGACTGTCTTGTACAAGACCCTCATTACAATCCACTGGATCTATCTCAATTGGTATAAAGAGCGCTGATATCCGGCCATGAATAACACGGACACAAGCTGTCAACAAAGCTCTTTAATCAACTCCATTTCCTCTAGTTTTTTTTTTTTTGTACTCAGGAATGCAGCAGTGCTGAAGTGCATTCACTCGCAATTACTGTGCCAGCAAAGAGGCACATTATAAGCGGACAAAGCGGGATGCTTCTGTATCAGATTGGAAGGGGAAAAAAAAAAAAAAGCAAAACAATGTGCCTCATCAATGCACGAGTGGACCGTTGGAGTGCTTCGTGGCTCCTTTGACTCACCAAAATTATTAAAACTCACAGGTGTGGCATTTTCTCATCCACGGAGGACAATACAGACCGGGCCTCTTTGTGGCTCACCAGAGAGTTTGGAGTCGAGTTTTGACTCAGGCTGCAGATTTCGAGGATTAGCAGCAGACTTGACAATCTTTGAGGGACGGAGATAAGCATACGGTGAAAAAAGATGGCGCCTCCCTTGGATTGACTGATTGATGAGAGACGCAGATATGCTCTTAGAAATGGTCTGAATATAAAAATGAATGACAATGGCGCTGAAGAATCAATCATGTCACTTGAGATGTTCGTGTGATCCGTCATCGAATATAACGTGACGGTGGTCGACGAGTTAGGACCGCCGCCTCACAGTGCAGAGGTGCAGTGTTCGATTACGGTCTTCCTGTGCGGAGTTTGCATTTTCTCCCCATGCCTGTGTAGGTTTACACCAGGTACTCCGGTTTCCTCCCACATTCCAAAAACAAGCACAGGGTTTTTTGGGTTTTTTTTTTGACTGTGTGAGTGTGAGCACGAATGGTTGTTTGTCTGTGTGTGCCCTGCGATTGGCTGGCAACCAGTTGAGGGTGTACCCCGCCTACTGTCCCGAGACAGCTGGGATAGGCTCCAGCACGCCCGCGACCCTCATGAAGACAAGCCGATTACAACATGGATGGACGAAGGGTGGAATTTCACAGAAGGGAATTCATGGTCGTACAATATGTCACATCTAGAAAAACGTCCTGTGAGTTAAGTATTGTTGTAAACACATACTATATGTATTCTGTATAAATTGTATTAGTAGGGCTTGGCACCAGGGTAAAAAAATTGTGAATGCTCATGTGCGTTTTGATTGGCTGTTACACTTGCAATGGTGCGATTCAAATAAAAAATTTTAATCGGCACAAAACCAGTGGTCAACTGTCGCCGATTTGTGAAACTTCGCACCCTGTGAGCGAGCTCAGTCAGATTTGGTCTTGCTGGCTGCGCACCTGAAATTTGCTCCCTGGTAACCTGATCACGCTTCTGATCTCTGTCTCGGCACTGAGCTCCTCCATGCAACCCTCCGACTTGTTTTGACACCGTTCGTCACGCTCGCTTCATTTGCCTCATTTAAAGCATCAATTAGAAATTGGCAGCCCGGGCGGCGAGGCTCTCAGGGAAGTCAAGCCGATGCAGTTTCTCGACCTTCACACCTGCTGCCGGCCTCGTCGATGATCAAGAGCGTTAATACCCCCCTGCCCGTTCTTCCCCAAGTCGCACCACCATCCCCAACCCCCGAAGGATGCCCAACACGTTGGCCCCTACGGTGCGAACCGGCGAGGCGCTGTGCTTCATTAGCATTTAAAAAAATACACCATCACCTGTCAGGAGCTCGCCGTTGCCACAGTAACAAAGGCTGCTGCCCCGCAACAGATAGATTGTCATTCAACCCAACCGCAGCGATTTGTAGGTCCATTAATTACACTCCTTTCACACACCACTTCCCATCCCTGGGAACAAAAGAAAGGTGAAGCAGGACGTCCATGTTTTTTTTTTTTTTTTTTTTTTTTTTGAAAACTACACCCTAGGTGGTGCTAACCAAGGACAGTAAAAAGAAAAAGAGAGAAAACAAGTGAGAAAATGCTCTCCATGCTTACTC
>NW_017806235.1:1036733-1037286 GCF_001891065.2 Hippocampus comes
CGGGGATAGCCTCCAGCACGCCCGCGACCCTCATGAAGACAAGCCGATTACAACATGGATGGACGAAGGGTGGAATTTCACAGAAGGGAATTCATGGTCGTACAATATGTCACATCTAGAAAAACGTCCTGTGAGTTAAGTATTGTTGTAAACACATACTATATGTATTCTGTATAAATTGTATTAGTAGGGCTTGGCACCAGGGTAAAAAAATTGTGAATGCTCATGTGCGTTTTGATTGGCTGGTTCACTTGCAATGGTGCGATTCAAATAAAAAATTTTAATCGGCACAAAACCAGTGGTCAACTGTCGCCGATTTGTGAAACTTCGCACCCTGTGAGCGAGCTCAGTCAGATTTGGTCTTGCTGGCTGCGCACCTGAAATTTGCTCCCTGGTAACCTGATCACGCTTCTGATCTCTGTCTCGGCACTGAGCTCCTCCATGCAACCCTCCGACTTGTTTTGACACCGTTCGTCACGCTCGCTTCATTTGCCTCATTTAAAGCATCAATTAGAAATTGGCAGCCCGGGCGGCGAGGCTCTCAGGGGAGGAC
>NW_017806235.1:1037317-1057566 GCF_001891065.2 Hippocampus comes
GGGGAAGCAAAGCCGATGCAGTTTCTCGACCTTCACACCTGCTGCCGGCCTCGTCGATGATCAAGAGCGTTAATACCCCCCTGCCCGTTCTTCCCCAAGTCGCACCACCATCCCCAACCCCCGAAGGATGCCCAACACGTTGGCCCCTACGGTGCGAACCGGCGAGGCGCTGTGCTTCATTAGCATTTAAAAAAATACACCATCACCTGTCAGGAGCTCGCCGTTGCCACAGTAACAAAGGCTGCTGCCCCGCAACAGATAGATTGTCATTCAACCCAACCGCAGCGATTTGTAGGTCCATTAATTACACTCCTTTCACACACCACTTCCCATCCCTGGGAACAAAAGAAAGGTGAAGCAGGACGTCCATGTTTTTTTTTTTTTTTTTTTTTTTGCTGGAACATCAATGTCAGATTATGCTGTCCTGCGTTCAGCTTTTGCCCCCGCCGCCTCGCTATCTCCGTGCCCTAGAGATAGACGATTAATTACAACAGTGTGGGGAAGTGGGTGAATCGGGAATGGGGGGGTGACATTGATGGCAGCGTGTGTGTACACTGTCGCCTCCAACTTTACGTAAGAGCCACGGCCGTGAAATTGGCGGAACGTAACACGAGGGACGACCGATGCCAGTCAAAAGATGTCCATTTCCTCTCCCGCTATTGCACTGCAATTAGCTCACCCCGCTGCTGTTTTGACTCTAATGACTGACTGGAAAAGATCTGCTTGTTTGTTGCAACGTGATACTCACTTGAATGCTGAGCATTCGCACGTGATGGACACGCCGTGTAGGAGTACAATGGGCGTGTGAGTGCTCATGAGGCTCATGCTAATGGGTTGGAAAGGGCAGCGCAGCCAGAAACAGCAACTCCTTCATATTTAGCCCTTCTGAGTCCGAATGCCAGAGCGAGTGTTTTGTTTAGTCGTTTGTTGGTTGATGATGAGCCACTAAATATAGTCTCTGCACTCACTATATTAAATAAGGTTCCTGAGACAAAAGGTACCAAATATGCTTCCATTCCAGATACACTACACACAAAGTAAACGGCCGTTTCCCCCCTGATGAATACAGACAAGAATGGATCCTGAGACTTTACAGTCGCTCACAGATGTCCCTGACACTTTGGGTGACAAATATGGTTCGCTCGAGTACCCAATATGCTCTTCAAAATATATCATGTATGGTTCCTCATATATGATATTCAATATGGTTCCAGGTCCAGAATGCACCCAAAAAATGGTTTATGTTCATAATGTACAAAATGTAGTTACGTATTTCCGTACTATAAGGCGCACCTAAAAGCATTCCATTTTCTCAAAATCCGACAGGGCGCCTTATAATCTGGTGCACCTTACATATGGAACAATATTCTGACTTCTTGGATGTAGTATTTTAAATGTTCTGTAAAGCGCTTTGTTACAGCTGCTCGATATAAACAAAGCTGTATTGTATTGTATTCCCTATAGTATAGCTGCGTCTAAAATTTGAATAAACATAAGGAGTTCTTTTACTTTAGATAGGACCAAATATTATAACTGATTAATCAATAAAGTTGTCACATGCAGAACAAAGGGCGGCAAATTGCCTTGGGGGAGGTATGCTATTCTTGCAGACTTTGCATAATTCTAAAGGGGTAGCATTACAAATGACCCAAAGATCACGCGCTCAATAAAATATTTAGTTTTACAATTATGCAGATTTGGAGCAATGCCCGTGCATGTGTGGGCCCGTCGAAGAACTTGGACGCCGATGAGTAATGTATATGTTTGATCAGCATGTAATTGGCATGACTAATCTGTCACATTCTGCAACTTAATTAAAGGAATAAATCATAATATCCGCATGTCACACACCGCCGGAATTTGCCTTTCATTAGCCAACAAGGCAAATGAAAGTTCACCAAATGTACATCTGGCCGTTGAACAAGACAAATTTGATCAGGTCTCGTTGAACTCAGCGGAGCTGTCTAAATAGTATACCAAGACGCAGCCTATTTCGAGGAAGTCGGAAATTGCAAGGAGAATTCAATCGCCATTATTTACGTGGATGAATGTATGTTTTTCTACTGTCAAGGTTAACTTTTATTTAATGGCTTCATGAATGTCCTCGCTATGCAACTTGTGTTTGTTTATTGCCTCAGATGAAGTATTATGTTCCTTTTCTGGTATTTAATGGACCAATTATGGTGTCTGAAAGATAAATTACAAAACATGATTCCTTTCTAGATTCTTGAGGTCCCGAATAATCGACCAGTGTCCCTTTTCCGAATACTCAAGTTTTGCTTCCGGTTGTGTTACATCAGGTACTTAAGGTCTCATGATCCTTTTTCTGTTTGTCTCCAGCAGGTGGCATCAGAGGGCATTTTTTACGTTTTCTCGTTCCTTTTGCAAACGCTTTTGGTTTCTGCCGCATTTTCCTGGTTCTTTGTTAGCAGCGGGCTGAGTTGTACTTACAGTCCATAATTTAGTACCTCGAGTGACAAGAAAAATATGATTCCTTTCCTTTCTGTATACGTACAAAGAGGTCCCGAAAATAGTTCCTGATATTTTAAATATCGGCTGATATTTACGTTATCAAACACGGTTACTTGCCTGATCCATGAATTATTAAATATGGGACAGAAATGATGTAGCACTGATCAAATATGGTTGAGCTCCCGACAGAGGTCTGTTCACGCCCTGTCGGTGTCATGTCATTCTCTCCGCAGTGACATGTGCGCTGACATTTATTTTCAACTCTTGATGGTTTGCGATGTGCCTCCAAGCCGGTCCCTTGCAGGTGGTGGCGGGAATTATCACAGTACGACATGGCTCTTTCGTTGCATTCACCAAGTGTCACTGATGTACGAGAGCGCAACCGGGCATTTTAGACAAATACGACAGACAAATGCACCTGAAGAATGGACATCTCCCGCAGGCCTATAGCTAAGAACGCGCAGAAATAGCATGTAAGCATGCCAAAATTTTTTTCTATTTTAAGAGCTATAATTTCAAGTGTCTTGCGCTACATTTCTCTCATTGCCTCCAATGGTGTTTCTGTATTTCTCTCCGTTCCTTTGCGGATGAGATTTCAGAGTCCACCTTGATTTAATGAGACCTAAACAATCTCCGAAGCACATTTTTATCGTCTTAAACAAACTCATGATGTCTTAATTGGCTCCTCCCGCCCCCCCACCTCCTCTAATTTCCACCCTGAGATTCTCTCTCGCACTTCCTTCTCGCTGAAGAATTCACTCGCGTGACTTGTCATGTCAAATGGAGATGTATGACCATCCGCGACGGAGCCTCGACGCATTGCAGGGTCTCAGGTGTCAGCGGCCATTTCCCGGCCAGCGACCCCGGCGCAACGAGATTACGTCCATTTATCTGATTCCACGTTGCTTCTAAACCTATTTCGACTGTCGTTCAAGTCCGCGAGTGGGTCATTAGTCCGACATCTGTTTTGTTTTGTAGCAAAACGCTGCCGGTGTCTGATCGGAGGGCAGGACGAAACGTTGCGCGCCAGGCTCATTTTCTTGTCACATTCTAAGAGAGCCAGGCTGGACAAGACTGATGTTAATTGTGGCAAGGTCTCACACTTAGATGCTATTAAACCATCAAGTTTGAAAAGCCTTCAAAAAACACCATGCCAACTCTCTGCTATGTAACTATTATCGCCTTAAAAGACAAAAAATCGGATTCGACAGATTTAGATGTGGTCACACTAGGCAGTTGATGACGTAACAGGTAGAAAACTGTCCCGGTGGAAAAAAGTGTTTGATCCCTGTACTGCCCTCAAGCATCATGAATCAGTCATACTTGTCAATGTAGTTCTTTTCTTCAGGTACAAAAAAAAATAAGTTTCATTCCTCAGAGCAAAAGCCTCCTGACACGTAAGGTACTGAAAAATGTCTGTGGCCCATACGGTCCTAGAAATTGACCTGGCACCAAATGCGGTTTCTTTCATGATACTTGAGGTACCAAGTAAGATCCGTGATACACGAGGAACAAAAGATTCACACGACACCAGATATGTGATACACAATCCTTATGGCACTAAATGTAACAGATATGATTATTGACAATCATGTTTCATCAGTGAGAATGATATGAAAGTGAGCGTTTATATTACATAAAGGTCCTTACTTTTTTCATCCTCTGGGGCTTCTTTCTCAGAGTCCTCAACATGGACACGTGCAATGACAAGAACACTTTTTTTTCATGACGATGGCCTATGGCCTTTTCCTTATAACAGAGCACAATGGAAATCAATTAATTCCTTCAGCGCCGCTTGATTGTTCTGAAATGAGACCGACTTTGGCATTTTTGTTTTCTTTAAAAAAAAAAAAAAAAATCACAAGGAGGCAAACTTTTAGAGATACCCGCGGGGGCCATCGAGCACCTTTATTTACTCTGTCATATCCTGTCAGCGTGAATAAGCTCCTCATTCGATGTCAGGTTTCAAACGCGTAAACAGCCATTGTTTTTTTGTTTTTTTTTTCATCCACCGCTGGGTAAAAATTCTGATTAGTCTGACAGGACCCCCCGCCCCCACACACACACCCTCAAGTGGGATGTTAGCAGACTACCTCTGAAGAGATGACGGCATTGACGACTTTGACCGATAATTACCCCGCTGTCCCATCCCACCCGCCCGTTCCGCCGGAGGAACCATCCTACATTCAAAGCGGGCTGCAGATGTTCCCTGGCAAAATGCCTGACGAGGAGCAAACAAGACAGTCGAGTGCCGAGGCGGGTCGGAAGGATCAAAGTCGCCGGGATGAAGGGGAGCGGGGAGGTTGAGCGGCAGCAGGGGTGGGAATCGGGGATCCAACCGGTGCTGAAGCTGTTGCTCTTAATAAGGACCAATGGAAACGCGTTGAATATGGATCTCGCGCACGTCGGCATGAGGCTCCTTGTGGGTCGCGCACCCACTCCGTTTGCTGCCATGAAGCATTTATGTGATTTGTTGCCCGGCAGTTTGGCTCTTTTTACACCGCAAGCATGAATGTTCAATGTCTCTTTGCGTGTCGCGACTCGAGGCAGTCACACTTTATTAGATTCGATCTGACGACGCAACACAAACACTTTGCTTCATCCCCCGCAATTAGCCGCATTGCGCAAGGAGTAAAATATGATTCCCGATACCGAAGGAAGCAAATAGGATTTAGCCGATGCCGCAGGCACAAATTATGGTTCCTGATACTTTGGATTGAAAATATCCATCCTCTTCTGATACCTACCTAGCGCGTCGACCTTACAGTGCAGAGGTCGTGGGTTTGATCCCGGCTCCGGCCTTCCTGTGTGGAGTTTGCATGTTCGCCCCAGGCCTGCGTGGGTTTACTCCGGGTACTCCGGTTTCCTCTCACATTCCAAAAACATGAATGGCTGCTTCTTTTTCTGAAATCAAAATGGTCCCAACTTAATGATGGATCGTCTTGGTCTCTTTTTGGATTATTACTTTTGTCTTGCTGGATCTCGCTGCCTGATTTAAAGAACTTCCGAGAAGCTGGACTGTTTGATGGACTTTTCTCCCTGCCTACCCCTTTTTTTTTTGTGCTGATGATGCCGATTGCCTTTTACTGGTTTCGGCTTTGCAATTAAAGACATTTCCCTTGCACAATAAATTTCCAATTTTCCCGCTTCCAATGGTCCAGTAAGGTTACGTCCTGATTTCCCATCCCCAGCCTGCCAAATTGTGAAAATTCACCAGTGGCTTTTTTTTTTTTGCGCAGTGGGAAGACCCCATGCCTGCCGCCCCCCCAATGCACCCCCCTCTGTCCCATTATCTGAATGTGACTGCAAATGTGCCTCTGCTGGTTTTGGTGCAGATAAGAGCCTGCAAGACAAAAGGCTTGCTTCCCAGTCAGGTAGATCCTCAGGCGCTCTCGTCTCCTGAAGGAAAACCACCGTAGGGTTAGTTTAGGCAAAACGATGAATTTAAAATGTGTGCAGAACCTGAAAGGTGTTAAATGAATGAGGTTTTCCCCAAAAGGACTTCATTATCCTTAAAAATGCAACTTCATCTTGCAATCTGCCATTCACAGGTCATAAATGTTTCGCAAAATAAGGATAATTTACAGCTTTACATTTATGCATAAGGTAGAGCGAACATGAGATGTGTTTGTACCTTTTGTACTGTAATCATGGAGTAGGCTGAGCTTTTTTCTTCTTTTTTTTTTCTCCCAGGCTACTTTGCCGCCTTCACAGAGTGCCTCAATAGATGTTGTATGCTATGAAATCCCAACACTATCTATCAAGGCATTTTGGAACAAAAATGCGCCACTCGGCTCAAAATATGGAAGAGGCCCTGTTGTCTTCAGGGGCTGCTTTGCTCCATCCGACAGTGTGCCTCAAATCTGTGCAGGGTACAATGGGAATCTCAAGAGTATGAAGACATTCTGAAGTGAAATGTTCTGCCAAGTGTCCGACGGCTCTACCGTGGCGGCCACGGAACAAGACCGAGACTCCTTCATGTTAAATAGTGAGCGTAGTTTTATTTTCTCACGATGTAAGCACAACTATTGATACGTTCTGCAGCAATTTTTCTACCTGCCCCACCCAAAAAAAAAAAAAACACCCAAGAATGACTAAGAACAAAACATCGGCGTTAATGGAAAGCGCTAAACATGCAATCTGGAGAAAGCACCCTTCAAAGCTGAGACAGCTGCGGGAGTGGGTTTGAAACAGGAAACATGCTCCGCCAAAAAAGTGTGATATCAAGAACCAGGAGAACCAGGCCACTTAACGTTTTCCAGTGAATCATCGTTTTGATCTGCAGACCTGTTGCTTGCAAATCACAGTCTTGCTCCACTAAATGCATAAATGGCCACCTATTTCACAGGCCCTCGTACAGTAAATCCCTCCTTGACATTCCTCTCATGGGCGACTATCGCTCCGTGTCAGGTTTTAAATGACTGATAACCATCTCCAATTTCTGCGGGAATCCTCGCTTGGTTTGCTTGTGATTGGAGAAGTGGCAGAGCGCGTGATCAAGCGGCTCTCTTACACCGATAATTCCCAGCGGTGAAATAAAAGAATTCCAGGTGGAGCGCGTCACTCCTCGGTGATGGAAGTGGGGCCGTGAAAAGCCCCTGTCATTGGCCGGTTAATCTAGCAGGGCGGTAAGATTTCACACTTGTGCTTACACTCCGCAGAAACAAATCTGAGAAAGTTTACTGACTTCAGCACTTCTGCGACAGAAGCGAGAAGCCGAGACGGCTGCAATAAAGAGCGAGAACTGACATGGTTCAGTGAGAAAGATGGGAAATTAGTATTTTTGCTGACCCAAAAGCTTTGCTCCGTGCGGGAGGAAAATGTTTTAACTATTCTCCTCTCGTCTCCAATCGTTGAACCAAAGTTTGCAGAGCGACGGACATTTTCTTTGCCTTTTCATGCATTATTCACACGCGAGCTTGGGGTGGGGGGGAAGTGTAAAATGGCCACTCCTTTTGCAATAACATTCTGCCCCAAACTTGCTTTCACGCTCTCGCGCTTCCTCCGTCACCTCCGTCTGACCTTGGGTTCAATTGGTCTCATCTGGAGGCACACCGCAATGTGGCATTTCACCATCGCTAAAGTGTTCTCACCCGCATTCAATGTCAAGACATCCTAAGGCCAGATCTTCCCAATGGAACAAACCACTACACCCTGCCAAGTCTCCATTTCACCTCAGTTTGGAATGAACTGCTTCACTAGGGGCGGGTAATTGCGGTTGAAAGAGACACCGGTAAAAGTAATGAGTGAACATCATTAACCAAGTAAAATTAAACTTAAAGTGAAAATAAATATTTATTTGACCAATTGTTGGTAATTTCACAGTATTAAAAAAAAAACAAAAAAAAAAAAAAAACAGTGTGGTATGCGCTACTGAGGGGGTGAACACACCTGACTCAATTCGCTGTCAATCAAAGCGACTTCTCTCATTCCTTTTAAATTTGGCGCGCTCACATTTCACTTCAAATCATCTCTGTGCAGAAAGCGATGCAGCGATCTGTGCGTGATTGGAGCACTGTCACTGCCTTTGGCGAATGTTTCGTGAAGTGATCCATTGTTTTAGCCAACAGGCTACTTCCCGGTTCACAGAAGACAATATAAGATGACGGGACGGTCACCATTTTGATTCTGGAGTCGGGTGGACTTCCATCGTGATTCAAATCGCGAGAGTAGCACTCAAACTTGTCTAACAGCGAGTGGTGTCGGGGCTTACTCGCCAACACAATGATAGCTAAAGTAGATAGTACAGCGTTGCCGCGGCAATGAAGCAAACGCGGGTCTGCACAAACCAATGTAGAATCACAATCATGTTGTCGGATGAAATAGGAGATGACGTGGATTAAAAGGGAGCAGAAAAGACTTGCTTGCACTCCTGCTCCCAGGACATCACATTCCGGCTAATGCAGCACAAAATTGGGCCTGCTTCCCGCTGAGGAGAACCTATCCATCTCATGCTATCAAATATTCATTTGGCTCTCGCTCTCTTTCGTTGGTGCGGTTACAAGACAAGAAAAGCTTCTTTTTTTTTCCCTGGGAAATATGAGAAAAGTTCAGTAAATGACATGACATTTGAGCAAAGTACACGGCTGCAAGCAGGTTGTTAACACGGAAAGACAAAAAGAGGACATTCCAATAGCTTCACACAGCTGAATAATTGTAAAAGAAAAAAATGCTCCGCCTAAAATTCCAGGGAAATGATTGTCCATGGGGTCGGCGTGGTGGTTTGCTAGTTGGATGTCTGCCTCACAATTCTGAGGGCCTGTGTTGGAATGACCTCTGGACTTCTTTGATGAAGTTTGCATATTCCCTCCATGCTTGTGTGCTTTCGCTGTGGTTACTCTGACGTGTTCTTTACATTTCAAAAAGCAAAATCTTCAAACTGGCCATTTTCCATTGTCCATCGTCATCCTGATTCAGTGGCAACGACGTAATTAGCCGAGTCTCTCTGGTGAATCCAGAATAATTACGCGCCTGTGAATTAGACAATACTCACTCATTGTTTTTGGGGTTTTTTTTTGGAGGGGGGGGGGGGTCCTTTGTCATGCCACCAACCCTAGGATCAAGACTCGGTTGATAATAAAGTCTGGCCCGACGGAAAAGAAACTAAAGTTAATGCCTAATTTAATTGGCACGTCCTGACAAGAGAGGAGAGAATTAATCCACATTAACTCGGAGGAAACTTTGCGAAGGTCATTCAAGGTCACCGTGTGCCTCGAGGGATGCTCTTATAAGCATGCCTCAGACTTGCTTTCAACGTCTTAACGCCCGCCTTCCTGGAGAAAATCCCCCTCGTTAAGCCGATTGGCTGTTTATGCTCAATGCGAAGGAAAGTGCTGGCCTCTGTTTTTCTGGACCTTAAAATTGGTCACTGTGAGTTTTGGCCATTAGATCATTGGAGGATAATTGCTCAAATAATTATGATTTTTTTTGGAAAAACCAAAATTGTGGATAAGGGAGTGACTCTGTCACCCAAATACACAAAATAGTTTCAGGTGTAACGTGATATCCTGCCGGCCGCCATCGAGCTGTGCCGGTGCGGTATAAAAAGTACGGTATATGTTTCGTGTGTTTTACAACAACAACGATATTTATACTTTCATTTGTACCTGCGGCTAAAAAAGCAAAGCGTCTATGTTGTCCAACTGCCCCCATCCAATTAATAAACAGCTAGCTCACCCATGCTGTGTTAGATAGCTTTCATTTAAATGGCAGCAAAGGCAGAATAATGACGGAATTTCAGCGTGATTGGATTTTGTAGCTCGGAAAGGAAAGGAGGGCTTCATTAAAAGGGACTTATTATGGAAAACATACTTTTTAATTGATTGAATAAAAAAAAAAAATTAAAAAGTCGGCTCTCTCGAAGGTCTGCCCACCCATTAAGTGTGAAATTAAACAACCAAATAAATCTTGTTGTGATCTGCCTTTTCCTGAAAATTTGCTTCAGCGACACATACAGCGGTGCCTTGAAATACGAGCGACCTGAATTGGGACTTTCTTGAGATACAAGGGGTTGTTTGGCCGATTTTTTGCTTTGGCTTGTGGGCATAAATTTGAGACTGGGTGGCAGTGAACTCAGCCGAATTCCCTTCACAACAAGCAGCAATTTGACAGACTCTTCAAAAAAAAAGATGTTTCAAGCTGTTTAATGCTCCAACCAGTTGAGGTTGGCAGTCAAACTAAACACAAAACAAAGAGGAAAAAGTCCGAAAAACTCATTTTAAAACGATCTTCAAATTTTAAGTTCTTCCTGGTAGCGAGACCAAAATGACAGTTGCATTTTAAAAATTGTTTATTTAATATGCCAATTTAAAGATTTCATTTATTTTGAATAGCATTTGCCATAGCCTTGTCTAAAAAATTGTGCTTTGGTGCCACTTTGTGACACTTAAGATATAATTAAAAGCCATTTCAGGTGGACGTCCACGACTTGCAGATTTTCGAAATGAATGAGAAAACAGAAGCTGTCCGGTGAAATGTGTTCTTTTCGTCTTTGTGTTTCAAATTCTCTGCTTCTACTTCTACGAACGTTAACTCCTTTGGATTGACGTCCGTCGAGCGCTCCTTTTTAGGAGACACTCGAACGCACCGTTTCGCTCAATCCTGCGAGCTGGCGCCTTTTTAAACATGTCGACGGGACTGACCAGTGTCATCCAAGGATGTCCGCGGACCACCCTCCCACTTCAATTCGTGACCTCTGCAGGCGTCTCCGCAAAACTGTTTGTTTCTTTTTCTTTCCAAAGCACACAATGGAAATGTATGATTAATGATTGCTTTCCAAGCCTGCGAGGGCTGTCATCCGGCCATTCTCAAAGCCATTAATACCTCTCACAAATATGAGCTGCTTGAAACATGTGAAGCATGTTGGTTTTTTTTTTTCATGGTACCTGTTCCAGCTTGTCTTTGTGCTCTGTATTCATTAGCTCGGAAAGGAAAGGATGGCTTCATTAAAAGGGACTTATTATGGAAAACATACTTTTTAATTGATTGAATAAAAAAATATATATAAATAAATAAATAAAAAATCGGCTCTCTGGAAGGTCTGCCCACCCATTAAGTGTGAAATTAAACAACCAAATAAATCTTGTTGTGATCTGCCTTTTCCTGAAAATTTGTTTCAGCGACACATACAGCGGTGCCTTGAAATACGAGCGACCTGAATTGGGAGCAATTTGACAGATTCTTCAAAAAAAAGATGTTTCAAGCTGTTTAATGCTCCAACCAGTTGAGGTTGGCAGTCAAACTAAACACAAAACAAAGAGGAAAAAGTCCGAAAAGTCAAGACAATATCGTAACATGACAAACCAAAAGGATTTGAGATTCGAGTGGTATGTTTAGGAGAAAAAAAAAGTCCCTACGACAACATTTTCAAAATAGGAGAAAATGTTCAGTTACATTAGCATAGTCTTGGTTCTTAAAGGTTACGAGAGGTTAGGAGAAAAAAGTTTGAGACAAGATTTGAGTCCTAATCTTATGTTAAAATATGTTAGAAAGAGCGTCACAATGCTTTGCTAAAAAAAATGTTAAAATAGAAAAACATAATTTGGAAATGTAAGACAGATTTTGAATTAGGGGAATTTTAAGATTGATTTTTTTTTTTTTTTAAAGGTTACGAGGGGGTGGAAAAAAAAGAATTTCGCTGACGTGAAAGCTAAAAGCCCTCAAAACTGAAGACACTTTGGCTTCATAGCAGATTGGAGCAACCTTCGTGAATTAGATTTAAATCAGAAGCATTTGTAAATTAAGAATGACGACTCACAAGAAGCTGTTTGTTAGCCTCGTCTCATCTTCTTTCTGAAGGGTCGCTGATTGCGGCTGTCCTCGCACGTGACCAGGGCCTGCCCGACACTCCAGCTAATCGCCCCTCTGCCGCCATTGAGACACTCGAACACACCGTTTCGCTCAATCCTGCGAGACTGCCGCCTTTTTAAACATGTCGACGGGACTGACCGGTGTCATCCAAGGATGTCCGCGGACCACCCTCCCACTTCAATTCGTGACCTCTGCAGGCGTCTCCGCAAAACTGTTTGTTTCTTTTTCTTTCCAAAGCACACAATGGAAATGTATGATTAATGATTGCTTTCCAAGCCTGCGAGGGCTGTCATCCGGCCATTCTCAAAGCCATTAATACCTCTCACAAATATGAGCTGCTTGAAACATGTTTGTTTTTTGTTTTTTTTTTTTAATGGTACCTGTTCCAGCTCGTCTTTGTGCTCTGTATTCATTAGCTCGGAAAGGAAAGGAGGGCTTCATTAAAAGGGACTTATTATGGAAAACATACTTTTTAATTGATTGAATAAAAAAAAAAAATTAAAAAGTCGGCTCTCTCGAAGGTCTGCCCACCCATTAAGTGTGAAATTAAACAACCACATAAATCTTGTTGTGATCTGCCTTTTCCTGAAAATTTGCTTCAGCGACACATACAGCGGTGCCTTGAAATACGAGCGACCTGAATTGGGAGCAATTTGACAGATTCTTCAAAAAAAAGATGTTTCAAGCTGTTTAATGCTCCAACCAGTTGAGGTTGGCAGTCAAACTAAACACAAAACAAAGAGGAAAAAGTCCGAAAAGTCAAGACAATATCGTAACATGACAAACCAAAAGGATTTGAGATTGGAGTGGTATGTTTAGGAGAAAAAAAAAAGTCCCTCCGACAACATTTCAAAAATAGGAGAAAATGTTCAGTTACATTAGCATAGTCTTGGTTCTTAAAGGTTACGAGAGGTTAGGAGAAAAAAGTTTGAGACAAGATTTGAGAAGATATAATTAAAAGCCATTTCAGGTGGACGTCCACGACTTGCAGATTTTCGAAATGAATGAGAAAACAGAAGCTGTCCGGTGAAATGTGTTCTTTTCGTCTTTGTGTTTCAAATTCTCTGCTTCTACTTCTACGAACGTTAACTCCTTTGGATTGACGTCCGTCGAGCGCTCCTTTTTAGGAGACACTCGAACGCACCGTTTCGCTCAATCCTGCGAGACTGCCGCCTTTTTAAACATGTCGACGGGACTGACCGGTGTCATCCAAGGATGTCCGCGGACCACCCTCCCACTTCAATTCGTGACCTCTGCAGGCGTCTCCGCAAAACTGTTTGTTTCTTTTTCTTTCCAAAGCACACAATGGAAATGTATGATTAATGATTGCTTTCCAAGCCTGCGAGGGCTGTCATCCGGCCATTCTCAAAGCCATTAATACCTCTCACAAATATGAGCTGCTTGAAACATGTTTGTTTTTTGTTTTTTTTTTTTAATGGTACCTGTTCCAGCTCGTCTTTGTGCTCTGTATTCATTAGCTCGGAAAGGAAAGGAGGGCTTCATTAAAAGGGACTTATTATGGAAAACATACTTTTTAATTGATTGAATAAAAAAAAAAAATTAAAAAGTCGGCTCTCTCGAAGGTCTGCCCACCCATTAAGTGTGAAATTAAACAACCACATAAATCTTGTTGTGATCTGCCTTTTCCTGAAAATTTGCTTCAGCGACACATACAGCGGTGCCTTGAAATACGAGCGACCTGAATTGGGAGCAATTTGACAGATTCTTCAAAAAAAAGATGTTTCAAGCTGTTTAATGCTCCAACCAGTTGAGGTTGGCAGTCAAACTAAACACAAAACAAAGAGGAAAAAGTCCGAAAAGTCAAGACAATATCGTAACATGACAAACCAAAAGGATTTGAGATTCGAGTGGTATGTTTAGGAGAAAAAAAAAGTCCCTACGACAACATTTTCAAAATAGGAGAAAATGTTCAGTTACATTAGTATAGTCTTGGTTCTTAAAGGTTACGTGAGGTTAGGAGAAAAAAGTTTGAGACAAGATTTGAGTCCTAATATTATGTTAAAATATGTTAGAAAGAGCATCACAATGATTTGCTAAAAAAATGTTAAAATAGAAAAACATAATTTGGAAAGCACCGTTTCGCTCAATCCTGCGAGCTGGCGCCTTTTTAAACATGTCGACGGGACTGACCAGTGTCATCCAAGGATGTCCGCGGACCACCCTCCCACTTCAATTCGTGACCTCTGCCGGCGTCTCCGCCAAACTGTTTGTTTCTTTTTCCTTATGTTAAAATATGTTAGAAAGAGCGTCACAATGCTTTGCTAAAAAAAATGTTAAAATAGAAAAACATAATTTGGAAATGTAAGACAGATTTTGAATTAGGGGAATTTTAAGATTGATTTTTTTTTTTTTTTAAAGGTTACGAGGGGGTGGAAAAAAAAGAATTTCGCTGACGTGAAAGCTAAAAGCCCTCAAAACTGAAGACACTTTGGCTTCATAGCAGATTGGAGCAACCTTTGTGAATTTGATTTAAATCAGAAGCATTTGTAAATTAAGAATGACGACTCACAAGAAGCTGTTTGTTAGCCTCGTCTCATCTTCTTTCTGAAGGGTCGCTGATTGCGGCTGTCCTCGCACGTGACCAGGGCCTGCCCGACACTCCAGCTAATCGCCCATCTGCCGCCATTGTCTCCGGGACCGCAGTGCCTGTTTCTTCCAATGACCATCGAGAAGTGTTTGATTACTTCCCCGCCAAGTAGCTCCTTTAAACAGACAATACTCCGCGATGACGAGGACTTCATCAGCCTTTTGTTTGTATCTGGCAAAACGACACGCGAAAGGAACAAGAAAACTCTGCTTTATCTGCTTGGAGATTAGATCTCTCGATAACGTCATCGCTCGGCTTCCATTTTCTGAGGTGTACAGGCGGCGCTCTCGGGGGAGCGAGGAATACGTGGCCGTAATGGTTTTTGAAGAAATATTATCGACCGGGCGTGTGGCTGAAAGTGCCATTGCTGGGAAAAAAAAAAAAATGACCAGACACAAGGCAGAAGGTGTGAAGCTTGCTGCTTGTAAGATGCGCTTGGATGCAGTTGCTGGTACAAGGGGGTACCTTGACTTACAACGCTACTGACCTACAAGGCTACCAAGGGCGTGTAGTGAACGTTTGCGCAGTGCAGTGTAAGGACAGATTTCCAAATGCTTTAAGAATCTCACAAGAAAAAAAAAAAAATCTCATAATATAAGAAGAATGAAAAAAAAAAAAAAAAAAAAAAAGAGTCTGAAATAGAAAACTATCTGAATCTCATGGGCATAAATCGCTATAGGTAGCAGAAGGAAGTTATATTGTTTGGAAAAAAGAGTTGACCGACTAAAATAATGTTTGAAGCAAAAAGAAAATAGCTGCGACGTTAAGAGACCACCAAAACAAGTGAAGATTTTGTGATAAAACATCATGTAATGTGGGTAAGGTACTATGAGGGGAAAAAAGTAAGAAAAATACAGAAAGAAATTTGTGAAGTCACGAGAATGGTCTTTTTATTTGTTTCGGCGGAGCTAATTAAGCTTCCCCTTTTCACACCGTCATCCCATTTTCGCTCCCTTCTGGGAACGATGAGGCATATTTTTATTTGTTTAGAATAACGACCAAGTGATTATCTGCTCATTAACTCCAGGAGCTACGTTTTTTTTGTCTTCCTAACGGAGGGTCATGTGCGCACTCCATGTACGACCTTGCGCCTGGCTGAACGCGGAGAGTTACGGAGGGGGTTGGGGGGCGAGCGAGCACTTTGTGGCCTGCAGCCACCGTGTCGCTCTGCTGTGCACACTGGCGAGCGCTGACTTATTATTGTTGGCTGACACTGATAAAATGTTGTTTTCATACACTACGTGTCCCCCGTGGGCGCTCCAGCTTTTGAAACCGCTTCAGGCCGCAGCTCTGCTTCCAAATAAACACCTGTTTTACACACAGCGCTATCCGCCCCATAACACCGTTTACACTCTTTGCACGGACTCGTGGTGTCAATGTTTTGCTATAAAGGACAATAAATAAATAATAGGATAAATAAATAATAAATAATAAATAAATAATAAATAGGATAAAAAATGCTCATTATCTTTTAATGGGAAGTCAACAAAAACATTTTCTTGACAAGAATAGGTTCTATGCGCCTACCACTGGTCTAAACACGACATTCTGATTCATATTACGTTTGTGCAATACGAGTTCAGAGGGCGACCGGCCATTTTGTCACTCGCCGTCGAATGAAAATGACATCGCAGTCGCTCAGGGCTTGGGTAACGGCCAATCATGGCTCAGCTTCAGAAAACAGGTGAGCTGTGATTGGCCGTTTCACTGGACAGGAAAATCTGTATCCGGCAGTTTATTTATGAATCTCTGCCTGTGTTCATGTTTACAAATGATCACTTTTACAATATTCCCAGAAATTGAAAAATCCCAAATGACAAGATATTTTCGAGACCGGGCAAAATTAATTTATAGAAAAAAAACACACTTTGATGGGTTGCAATCATTTTGGGTCATCCTGTCATGATATGCTTTTTTTTTTTATTGGACTGTTAAAAGTCATTTACATTTCACCCAGTGTGATGTCTAATTGAACACAGCAACCCCGTTGAGTAAAATATGCCAACTGGCTGAAATTTCACCATTGAAATTCAAACAGCGTGACACTTTTGATGAACGAATCAATCGGCAAAGGGAGTTTGTTGTTTACCATTTAGTCTGAAAAGCGTCTTTTCATGTGTTTAGCAACAAATGATGATAATGTTCTTTGCAGGAGAGCTGGCTAAAAGTTACTTCACAATTTCCGTTTCATGATCACTACAATACCGTCCCGCGGCTGACATTTCCGCGCTGACGCCAGCTGTTGGTGAACATCACTCGCTTTCCAGGCGCTCGTCTCCGTTTTTTGAGGAGCAAACAAAAAAGAAAAAAAAAAAAAAACACAAAACGTCTTCTCCCCACTGCGCTGGCAGCAAGCGTCCATTGACAGCATGAAAGATGTATTTTGATGATGGCTGCGTGAGAATTTAATGAGGCAAGATGGGAGCCAGCCTGAAGCTACGGGTAGCTTTTAAAGGAGGGGATTTATGATTCCTTTTTATGGGACTGTGCTGTCGGAATGCATGTTCTTGTGTTGGGAATCATAATTCATGCTGGGTTGGCATGGATCTGACCCCGACGCCCACCGTTTCATGGATGGGTAACAATAATCCGACAATACACTGACTTTGTCAGATAAAACAGACGCCTTAGCATCGCACCTTCGTCGCATAATGCAGCTCATCTTGAGTTGGAAAGCAAGTGGGATGCCAAGGGCTGCCTGGAGCTCCTTGCTTCTGATTCAAGGAGGAGGGTGAAGAAAAAAAAAAAATTCCCTTTGTTGGTGGATGAAGTAAATCTAGCTAGCTAGCTATCGATCGATCTATTTGCTAGCTATCTGTCTGCATGGCTGTCTGACAAAAATGAAGCTGGTGAAGAAAATAAAGTGGCACTCAAAAAGAAGTTGGATTGTTACAACCATCGGAGCACGGCATTTGGAGAAAATAAAATGGTAAAGGCATTAAAGTCATACTGTCATGAAAGTAAGCAACTAATTTGACAAGACTGAAGTCGCAATTGACATGAACGTGGTGGTAGAGGACCCCAAAAAGCAGGCGGGAGGGAGGAGTAGGGTGGACTTAACAAAATGGATTAATAAAACTCACAAAACTTCTCTGAATTGTGTTCAACCTCATCCCTTCCTCTGTTCAACAGTCCAGCGTGTTTGGCTTGGCTGTGGTACTTTTAGTGCCTCATTCCGCCGGATACCACGACTCATCTCCGAATACCCGAAGCAGCATGAATCTGATCAAAGGAAAATGAGCTCCTCCTGCTCGTCTTTAACACCCAATTCAAGTCTTCCGACCAGAGGCTATTTGATTAAGTACTTGCAAAACAATGCACTCGCTAATGGTTAACAAGCTTTTACATCCATTTCCAAACCTTAATGTTTATGTCTGTATACAGGCATCCTCTCTGGCGTTCCAGTAACAGGTCTCTGAGAGGTCAATTACTTAAAATTGGTCACTGTGAGTTTTGGCCATTAGATCATTGGAGGATAATTGCTCAAATAATTATGATTTTTTTGGAAAAACCAAAATTGTAGATAAGGGAGTGACTCTGTCACCCAAATAAAACAAAATAGTTTCAGGTGTAACGTGATATCCTGCCAGCCGCCATCGAGCTGTGCCGGTGCGGTATAAAAAGTACGGTATATGTTTCGTGTGTTTTACAACAACAACGATATTTATACTTTCATTTGTACCTGCGGCTAAAAAAGCAAAGAGTCTATGTTGTCCAACTGCCCCCATCCAATTAATAAACAGCTAGCTCACCCATGCTGTGTTAGATAGCTTTCATTCAAATGGCAGCAAAGGCAGAATAATGACGGAATTTCAGCGTGATTGGATTTTGTCTCCATGGGGCGCCGACAAGCGTCGGCTACAACGATGAGCTAAGACGGCGCAACATTGCTTTTGCGCTTCGATTTGAATTGTCCTAGCAACGAGGAGCTCCTTAATGAGGATGGCAGGTCACCCGTTACATGCTTCCATGGTAGACGAAGTTTTGTTTGGAACATGTTGACAATTCGAAAAAGTGGATCTCTTTCATTAGTTTTGTTGAATTGACAGTTTTACGATTTACATCCAAGGATTGAAGAAAGGACTTTTTGACCAATAAGTAATAGCGGTGATCGTGACGTTCAAACTGGCAGAGTGCAATAACTTTTACCCTCGATTGAACTTAAACTCAGCAAGTGTTAAAGACAGCAGCTTGAGAAAAATAATAAAAGCTCATTTTAAAACTATCTTCAAATTTTAAGTTCTTCCTGGTAGCGAGACGAAAATGACAGTCGCATTTTAAAAATTGTTTATATGCCAATTTAAATTTAAAGATTTCATTTAGTTTGAATTGCATTTGCCATAGCCTTGTCTAAAAAAATTGTGCTTTGGTGCCACTTTGTGACACTTAGATATAATTAAAAGCCATTTCAGGTGGACGTCCACGACTTTCGAAATGAATGAGAAAACAGAAGCTGTCCGGTGAAATGTGTTCTTTTCTTTTCGTCTTTGTGTTTCGAATTCTCTGCTTGTACTTCTACGAACGTTAACTCCTTTGGATTGACGTCCGTCGAGCGCTCCTTTTTAGGAGACACTCGAACACACCGTTTCGCTCAATCCTGCGAGACTGCCGCCTTTTTAAACATGTCGACGGGACTGACCGGTGTCATCCAAGGATGTCCGCGGACCACCCTCCCACTTCAATTCGTGACCTCTGCAGGCGTCTCCGCAAAACTGTTTGTTTCTTTTTCTTTCCAAAGCACACAATGGAAATGTATGATTAATGATTGCTTTCCAAGCCTGCGAGGGCTGTCATCCGGCCATTCTCAAAGCCATTAATACCTCTCACAAATATGAGCTGCTTGAAACATGTTTGTTTTTTGTTTTTTTTTTTTAATGGTACCTGTTCCAGCTCGTCTTTGTGCTCTGTATTCATTAGCTCGGAAAGGAAAGGAGGGCTTCATTAAAAGGGACTTATTATGGAAAACATACTTTTTAATTGATTGAATAAAAAAAAAAAATTAAAAAGTCGGCTCTCTCGAAGGTCTGCCCACCCATTAAGTGTGAAATTAAACAACCACATAAATCTTGTTGTGATCTGCCTTTTCCTGAAAATTTGCTTCAGCGACACATACAGCGGTGCCTTGAAATACGAGCGACCTGAATTGGGAGCAATTTGACAGATTCTTCAAAAAAAAGATGTTTCAAGCTGTTTAATGCTCCAACCAGTTGAGGTTGGCAGTCAAACTAAACACAAAACAAAGAGGAAAAAGTCCGAAAAGTCAAGACAATATCGTAACATGACAAACCAAAAGGATTTGAGATTCGAGTGGTATGTTTAGGAGAAAAAAAAAAGTCCCTCCGACAACATTTCAAAAATAGGAGAAAATGTTCAGTTACATTAGCATAGTCTTGGTTCTTAAAGGTTACGAGAGGTTAGGAGAAAAAAGTTTGAGACAAGATTTGAGTCCTAATATTATGTTAAAATATGTTAGAAAGAGCATCACAATGATTTGCTAAAAAAATGTTAAAATAGAAAAACATAATTTGGAAATGTAAAACAGATTCTGAATTAGGGGAATTTTAAGATTGATTTTTTTTTTTTTTTAAAGGTTACGAGGGGGTGGAAAAAAAAGAATTTCGCTGACGTGAAAGCTAAAAGCCCTCAAAACTGAAGACACTTTGGCTTCATAGCAGATTGGAGCAACCTTCGTGAATTAGATTTAAATCAGAAGCATTTGTAAATTAAGAATGACGACTCACAAGAAGCTGTTTGTTAGCCTCGTCTCATCTTCTTTCTGAAGGGTCGCTGATTGCGGCTGTCCTCGCACGTGACCAGGGCCTGCCCGACACTCCAGCTAATCGCCCCTCTGCCGCCATTG
>NW_017806235.1:1060572-1063488 GCF_001891065.2 Hippocampus comes
GGGGGGTGGAAATTCCTCCTGCTCGGCACCTTTTATGATTCCTTTTTATGGGACTGTGCTGTCGGAATGCATGTTCTTGTGTTGGGAATCATAATTCATGCTGGGTTGGCATGGATCTGACCCCGACGCCCACCGTTTCATGGATGGGTAACAATAATCCGACAATACACTGACTTTGTCAGATAAAACAGACGCCTTAGCATCGCACCTTCGTCGCATAATGCAGCTCATCTTGAGTTGGAAAGCAAGTGGGATGCCAAGGGCTGCCTGGAGCTCCTTGCTTCTGATTCAAGGAGGAGGGTGAAGAAAAAAAAAAAATTCCCTTTGTTGGTGGATGAAGTAAATCTAGCTAGCTAGCTATCGATCGATCTATTTGCTAGCTATCTGTCTGCATGGCTGTCTGACAAAAATGAAGCTGGTGAAGAAAATAAAGTGGCACTCAAAAAGAAGTTGGATTGTTACAACCATCGGAGCACGGCATTTGGAGAAAATAAAATGGTAAAGGCATTAAAGTCATACTGTCATGAAAGTAAGCAACTAATTTGACAAGACTGAAGTCGCAATTGACATGAACGTGGTGGTAGAGGACCCCAAAAAGCAGGCGGGAGGGAGGAGTAGGGTGGACTTAACAAAATGGATTAATAAAACTCACAAAACTTCTCTGAATTGTGTTCAACCTCATCCCTTCCTCTGTTCAACAGTCCAGCGTGTTTGGCTTGGCTGTGGTACTTTTAGTGCCTCATTCCGCCGGATACCACGACTCATCTCCGAATACCCGAAGCAGCATGAATCTGATCAAAGGAAAATGAGCTCCTCCTGCTCGTCTTTAACACCCAATTCAAGTCTTCCGACCAGAGGCTATTTGATTAAGTACTTGCAAAACAATGCACTCGCTAATGGTTAACAAGCTTTTACATCCATTTCCAAACCTTAATGTTTATGTCTGTATACAGGCATCCTCTCTGGCGTTCCAGTAACAGGTCTCTGAGAGGTCAATTAACGGTAATGAGGCAAAAATGCGGTTTTCCTTGGAGTCTAATTAGATTCCGCCAGGCCGCCAGGCTCTCGGATGTCCCGCATTAAGAGACTCCACGATGCAATGTTTCGTTTTATTCAGACTCCTAAGTGCTCACGTCGAGCCATCCGGACGACATCTGTCTGCCATTCAAGTTGCTGAGAATGACGTCATCGCTCAGGAGGAATAAAAAAACAATTATGCCATAACATGAGAGAAAAGCCTTAAATAAAAAAGGTAATTTTACAAAATAATGCAGCAATATTAGAAGCAAAAAAAGAAAGGAAATACACTAGCACTTTACAAAAAGCTGTAAATTTACAACAAAATAATCTGTTGGAGAAAATACGACAAGAATAATTTGACAGCATTACAAGAATGAAGTTGTCAAGTCAGCGGAGATTTATACATGACTTTATGAGACAAAAGTCATAAAATTGCATGAATAAATACGAAAGTGACAAGAAAAAGGGCTCGGCTCTCCGTTTGCCTTTCAAGTGGCCGTGGTGTTCCACTTCCTGGCGATGCTCTCAGATCTGCACTAACACCCAATTACCGCCTCCTCCTTTTTCCCCCTTGAAGACGTCTTAATACAGATTAATGTTAAGGCTGCTTCTTTCCACACGTTATGACACGATCAGAGCGTGTGGGCGGCCAGGGGAGAGGGGTAAAATGTCTCCGGAGTGACCGAGAATTAGGACGAAGCAGGTTCAAATCCGTGTTATTATTCAGGATTTGCTCCCTTTTCTCCCGCTGATATGAATAAATGAAGAGGTTTCATGCAAATTCCATCAAGTGAAATATTTCGCACTTGGATCCTTAAGTGGCCTTTAAGGTCAATTGAACAGTCGCTCAGGCGAAGCGTGAGTGCAGGATCGGCGTCTGCAGTATATTTTACGCCGCACCCCGGGCTTATCGCATGCAACCGAATGGTCTCGTGTGGGGGTTTTAAGCGCAAGATTTTGATCGTATTTTCAATCCCCCGCCCCCAAAATAAAATTTCTTACACTATTCTTAAAAATTCTTACACTATTATTGCTCCTCCTCCTTTTGACTTGAGTGTTAACAAGTAGCCACCCTTTACTCTGTCCGTTGATGTTGTGGTCAGGGGAGCCAAATTCGGCTATGTCCTCAAAGTAGAGGAGGTGGGGTGACCACTGGCTCATTGATAAGAGATCCACAAAACATTCTAACTTAGGCAAAAAAAAAAAAACACCGTTTCGCTCAATCCTGCGAGACTGCCGCCTTTTTAAACATGTCGACGGGACTGACCGGTGTCATCCAAGGATGTCCGCGGACCACCCTCCCACTTCAATTCGTGACCTCTGCAGGCGTCTCCGCAAAACTGTTTGTTTCTTTTTCTTTCCAAAGCACACAATGGAAATGTATGATTAATGATTGCTTTCCAAGCCTGCGAGGGCTGTCATCCGGCCATTCTCAAAGCCATTAATACCTCTCACAAATATGAGCTGCTTGAAACATGTTTGTTTTTTGTTTTTTTTTTTTAATGGTACCTGTTCCAGCTCGTCTTTGTGCTCTGTATTCATTAGCTCGGAAAGGAAAGGAGGGCTTCATTAAAAGGGACTTATTATGGAAAACATACTTTTTAATTGATTGAATAAAAAAAAAAAATTAAAAAGTCGGCTCTCTCGAAGGTCTGCCCACCCATTAAGTGTGAAATTAAACAACCACATAAATCTTGTTGTGATCTGCCTTTTCCTGAAAATTTGCTTCAGCGACACATACAGCGGTGCCTTGAAATACGAGCGACCTGAATTGGGAGCAATTTGACAGATTCTTCAAAAAAAAGATGTTTCAAGCTGTTTAATGCTCCAACCAGTTGAGGTTGGCAGTCAAACTAAACACAAAACAAAGAGGAAAAAGTACGAAAAGACAAGACA
>NW_017806235.1:1067995-1069544 GCF_001891065.2 Hippocampus comes
TCGGCTCTCCGTTTGCCTTTCAAGTGGCCGTGGTGTTCCACTTCCTGGCGATGCTCTCAGATCTGCACTAACACCCAATTACCGCCTCCTCCTTTTTCCCCCTTGAAGACGTCTTAATACAGATTAATGTTAAGGCTGCTTCTTTCCACACGTTATGACACGATCAGAGCGTGTGGGCGGCCAGGGGAGAGGGGTAAAATGTCTCCGGAGTGACCGAGAATTAGGACGAAGCAGGTTCAAATCCGTGTTATTATTCAGGATTTGCTCCCTTTTCTCCCGCTGATATGAATAAATGAAGAGGTTTCATGCAAATTCCATCAAGTGAAATATTTCGCACTTGGATCCTTAAGTGGCCTTTAAGGTCAATTGAACAGTCGCTAAGGCGAAGCGTGAGTGCAGGATCGGCGTCTGCAGTATATTTTACGCCGCACCCCGGGCTTATCGCATGCAACCGAATGGTCTCGTGTGGGGGTTTTAAGCGCAAGATTTTGATCGTATTTTCAATCCCCCGCCCCCAAAATAAAATTTCTTACACTATTCTTAAAAATTCTTACACTATTATTGCTCCTCCTCCTTTTGACTTGAGTGTTAACAAGTAGCCACCCTTTACTCTGTCCGTTGATGTTGTGGTCAGGGGAGCCAAATTCGGCTATGTCCTCAAAG
This sequence comes from Hippocampus comes, assembly GCF_001891065.2. Lineage (NCBI taxonomy): Eukaryota > Metazoa > Chordata > Actinopteri > Syngnathiformes > Syngnathidae > Hippocampus > Hippocampus comes. The sequence goes on from NW_017806235.1 coordinate 1,068,659, forward strand.
TAGAGGAGGTGGGGTGACCACTGGCTCATTGATAAGAGATCCACAAAACATTCTAACTTAGGCAAAAAAAAAAAAGTCGAAAAACTGTTGTGGTGCGAGGTCTAAGTCTTTGGCTTCCCAGATTGCTCACTGCAGATTGGTCAACTTGTCACTCGTCAGGAGGATGAAAGGAGCATTTACATGTTAAGTGGATGCTCCCCCTTTCACGTCTTCATGATGATTGCGAGCGCACCAGAACGACAAAATTAAAACGGACATTTTCCTTTTGCCGACCTGATTAAAATTCATCGGGTTATTTTTTTTTTTGTGTGTGTGTTTTTTTTTTTTTTTTTTTTTGGGGGGGTTGGAAATTTTTTTGGAAGCATCTGTGCATAATTTGATTCTTGTCATATCAACAGTGTGGAGGCACGGAAGCGGGGAACATTTTTGAGACGCCACAATGCAAAATATATCTGAAATGAAAGTGAGAGTGAGATGTTTGTTTGGGAAAACCACGCTCGATATAAAAGCCAGAACATTTTTCATTTTGACTATCTGGATGGCAACATGGTTCTATTGATCTGCATCGGCCAGCCTACAGTGAAGCCTCCAAAACTCACTTCGAAATGTTCCTTATTTCAAAATGGTCTTTTCCGTACAGCAAAACAATCAAGGAGATTAGTCAAACATCTATTGCAGTTGTACTTTTTTGACTTTACTTTCTACTTTGATGGAAAAAAAAACAGTAGGCGTGTTATTATTACTTCATGAAATTATTAAATGCCTGAGACAATTAAGGTTATCAGGCTAATGGAATACTCCAACCCCCACTTACATGCTTACATGTGGCAAACTCCGTTCAAACCGACAGCAATGAAGCCGTGAGCGTGTTATAATTCATACAGAG
>NW_017806235.1:1074508-1097442 GCF_001891065.2 Hippocampus comes
TTTTTTGGTGGGGTTGAAATTGTTTTGGAGTATCCTGTGAAAAAAAAAAAAAAAACAGCGGGTGAAACAGATTGAGCGGTGCATCTGTGCATAATTTGATTCTTGTCATATCAACAGTGTGGAGGCACGGAAGCGGGGAACATTTTTGAGACGCCACAATGCAAAATATATCTGAAATGAAAGTGAGAGTGAGATGTTTGTTTGGGAAAACCACGCTCGATATAAAAGCCAGAACATTTTTCATTTTGACTATCTGGATGGCAACATGGTTCTATTGATCTGCATCGGGCAGCCTACAGTGAAGCCTCCAAAACTCACTTCGAAATGTTCCTTATTTCAAAATGGTCTTTTCCGTACAGCAAAACAATCAAGGAGATTAGTCAAACATCTATTGCAGTTGTACTTTTTTGACTTTACTTTCTACTTTGATGGAAAAAAAAACAGTAGGCGTGTTATTATTACTTCATGAAATTATTAAATGCCTGAGACAATTAAGGTTATCAGGCTAATGGAATACTCCAACCCCCACTTACATGCTTACATGTGGCAAACTCCGTTCAAACCGACAGCAATGAAGCCGTGAGCGTGTTATAATTCATACAGAGTGAGCACGGACCCAAGCAATCAGCCGCCTCTTGGAGGAGTGGCTGCCAATCAACCTTGCGACTGTTTTATCACACAAACACGGCTAACGCAACGCAAAGTGATCAATGCATCCAAAGCCGCCATTTGTTTGTTTGTGCGCGGAGCCCCCGCGGCGCCGCGTTAAGGGCCGAGATTCGACACGTATTACAAGTGGAGCTGATCATAAATCTAACGGCGTCGCGCAACTCATTAGAACAGCGACGTGGCTCGATATGCCTCCGCCGAATACTAACACGTTGAGCACGGAGCGCATGATTGTCAGGGACGTGATACTCCACCAATTAGCTTCAGCTCATTACGACGCCAGCGTTTTGCACATGATGAGAATGTTGACGCTCTCGGTCTCTGCCATGAGTGACTGAGACGCGTCGATATTTAAATGTAGCGTGGTATCGAACTCAATTGTTCCCAATGAACTGTCATACGAGTGCGCAAATAAGTTAACCACACAATGAAATGTAAGACCAAGGAAAATAACAGACAACAGACAAACAAGAATAATAAGAACAATAATAGTCATGAAAATAGTAATGACAATAATGAGAATAACAATAAGAATGAATGTAAACAATTTTAGCACCCATTTCATTTATATGCATTTTTATTGTTTTATTTCACTTCATATCTTAAAATGGCTGCCGCCAGCGAACCCAACTGTGGCATGGAAGCATTACTTATTCATTTTTAGCATGCATCTGGATACTCATGAACCAAACATCCAAGTTTGAATCTATATTTAAATATGTAATATAAAAAGTGAGCAGCCTCATTAAACAAGCGGCGGGTCGAGTGAAGAACCTGCTGAATCTTAATTGTGCGCGCTGACCTTCAAGCGTCACCTCGGAAAAAGGTACATCATTTTCCTCGCGGTAACGACTTTGTGCCAATGCCATAAATAATCAACGCGAAAAAAAAACAAATCAGGACCGGTCGCTAAGCTGACAAACATTCCCCCCAAAAATGTTCCGGTTTGTAATCACCTTGTCTCTGTGAGGAAGTTTCTGCATGAGGAGAGTGCCTCGTTATTTTTAATTAGCTTTTACTCCATCTGTGGCAGTCGCCCGGGTCCCCGATGTCAAAAGGGACCTTTGCCATAGACAGGCTAACAAATAGCATTGGCGTTGCGGTGTTGCGACCCTTTAACCAACAGGTATTTGAACAGATTTAGTGGAGTAACACTTACAGGTGTATATTCTTTATCTTCTAGCCCCATGTATGTTTTGCTTTTTATTTGGCATTTTTGGTGACCGATTCGACCACAGAAAGAACTAGTTGCAACAGAGGAATTACTCCGCCAACACCTTCCTCTTCTTTCACCAACACATGCCTGTCAAACTGTGAGTAGTTTCACGTTAGTTTACAGTACATTAGTTGGCACGAGGTGACGTGTGATCCCCAATCAGGCAGCAGGCTGCCTGCTTGTTTACACGTGACTGGCATCTGGGCATAAATTGGCGAGCGGCTCGTGTTAGTCTCCGATGTGGATTAATTTGCAGCCGTTTCTGACAGGCCTAGTCGGTGCGTAACAATCTTATAGCGAGCTGCCAAACATCTGACCCGCAATTGTTTTTTTTTCTTCTCTGTATGAATCATAATTGCATCATGCAGAGAAAACTCACTGTGTGTGTGTGTGTGTGTGTATGTGTGTGTGTGTGTGTGTGTGTGTGTGTGTGTATGTGTGTGTGTGTGTGTGTGTTTGTGTGTGCAAGTCCGTGTTCTCCTGATTTCTTCCACCGAAGCACAGCACTGCCAGAAGCCGAGTTGTATTTCTTTCCCTTTGTTCCGTGAGATCCATAGCGCAAAGCTTGTCTGCTGTTTGAAATGTGCCGATAAAACCTTCATCTCCGCTAGCACCAACGTTCTTGAAGAAAAGTAAAGCTTTTGGCCTCTCTACAGCAATACTCGGTGATATGCCTCATATTAATTGGTGGAGTAAAAGTGCTAGTTCTTGACACATGTCATGAGATCCAATAAAAGAATTGATCACTCGCTACATAGATAGATAGATAGATAGATAGATAGATAGATAGATAGATAGATAGATAGATAGATAGATAGATATCAAATTTGTTTTGATACACAAAACAAATTAAACTTGTAAGTCAAGGTACCACTTTGTTCGATGAGACTGGCCGTACAAATTCTGCTTAGCGACAAGAATAATATTGAAGAAATAAAATCAAGAAGCCGTTTAAGAGCGTTAGAGTCGGAGAGATGACTGTGGTATATATGAAGATAAAATCTTAAACAGTAGATTTAGATTTTATATATATATATATATATATATATGCCCAGTCCAGTGATGAATATATTTATTCTTTTTTTTAGTGTGGCTCAAATCCTCCTTGGTGTAAAAGATGGCATGCACCGTTATTATATGCTAATTATTTAAAGCTGGCACTTAGGGAGCTTTACCGCACATATTTGTTTGTTGACACTGGCATTAATTAGACTAATTATGCAACTCCATTAGTGTGTGGAATAGCGAGTTTATCCAATTGGGAACCACTCGCTTCTCTGAGACGGCTTGGGCCCACCCCCTTTCGTCTTTGACATCACCCCTTCAAAGATTCATTAGCCGGGGCTCATTTGCATAAAGCTTCAAGCGACTGATTTTAGCCCTCTTACGGCCCCGCTCGGACCTCGACGTTGTGGTCAAGGTTACCACCAAGGGATGTGGAATAAAACTGTGGCGTTACCGGCGCTATATTTACAGCCACTTGATCGCTTTTTCTTGAACTTAATTATTCATCATAGTCATTGCACACTTCTACCATGTGAAGACACTGAAGGAAGTTAATCAAGGTGCTTTCATAACTTTGAAATCGCCATCATTCGATAAAGTCGCAAAACATGGAAACGACAACTATTCGTAGCAAACACGACGTTGGGGTCCTAAAGGCAACATTTGCATTTAAATTGCAGCATTAAGGCGTGACACCATATTAGCAAATAGTGCACTCGATCACGCCGCAGCTGGTTAATTAATGGTTGTTTCCAAGGGTGGTGGGCGGGGGGGCGAAGAGTCTAATTGCTCACGGGCGGTCTCATTACGGCCGCTGCGGCAGCTTGACCACAAGCGGCAACACTTTATTAAGGTTCGACCTGTTGAAAATGCGACAAATAATAAGCCCGGGAATTAATGAGTCATTCCTTACGTTCTTTATCGATTAGTTATGTCTCGCTACTTGAAGTTCTTGTGCTTATAGGATTGTTGCAGACGGCAATTTGGTGCCCATTTGTGAGTTTAGTAAGTGTTGCGTACCTTTTATGAGCAAATGTATTTTGTTTTTTATCATTGTGTCACCATAGACTGCAAATTTCCCCAGTGTGGGACAAATAAAGGTTATCTTATCTTATTTAGAGATACAAAAAGCCCTCGTGGTGACCTTCAATCTGATATATGACTCAATAAGGGTTGTTGCAAAATGATTTTCGACATCAAATAACAAAAAAATGCATGCAATTGACACACCCAAAACTGTTTATAACGCCCATATTGATAGTTTAAACATACCGCAACCTTCGATCCCCCAAAAGAAGATGCATTTTAAAAAGTCATTTCAATCATCAATTATATGAAAATATAAGGATATTACGAGGGTATTTTTAAGCACGAAAATTTATTTCATAAAACTATTAAACTGGCGTTCTATACATTTTAAACAATCTGAAAGTACGATGCTGTATTACAATATTTTCAAATACATGTAATTTTTAAATTTGAATAATGTATTTTTTTAATACATCCAGATAAGAAAAATGTCATATTTATAACATAATTTGAATCTCTTCACATGCTTTATTTCAAAAACATTAGAATTTCAGGTCAATAATCTAAAACAACATTAAAATATTGAAAATATGAAACTGAGAATGAAAATAGCCTTTTTAATGATCTAAATAATATTTTACACGACATAGGCCGATATATATTTTGATAATTTGTGTATACTTGGCAGACACAAATCAAGCAATGAAGCTGAAAAATAATACACACCTTGACGAAGATACAATGTTTGAGAAACATTTTATATGTGCTCAAAATCAAGTCAAGTGTCAAGTACAACTTTATTGTCAAATGTGCTGTATGTGTAACATAAAAAATAGAGGATAAGATTTCCCCCCCCCCACTGCCTTAAGTGAGCTTTAATTTGCCTGTCATCTTGTCCATTAGCTGCGCTAATGCATGCCATTATCGGCAAGGGGCCAGGGGAGGGGGCAAAGTGTAGGAGATACTGTACTTATGGAAGGACGAGATGGCACTGTGACATTTTAGCTTGTTTTCCGCGCCGATTGACGACTGCAGTCATATGGTCAGTATTTATCAGGTGGTCGGCTGCCACAGTGATTGAATGTGAGCTGAAGGTGAGGCTACAGACGGCTGCGAGGGAAGAGCGGAGGCAGAGTTTGAGGTGTGAGTGTGGGAGGGAGGGACGCGGCCCCCAAGCCCCGAGGTTTCACATCGTGGGTTGTTCATCACCACCACCCCCCCCCACCCCCTTAAAGGAAGGTCATCATTCCAATGAATCACACAATGCAGCCCAAACTTCGAGCTTGTTCTCTGTCAGCTTTCCTGCAAGAAAGCTGCAGACTAATCCACGCCGCCACCAGCTATGTGGGCATCTTTCAAGGGGATTCGAGTAGACTAAGACACCGAATAGTCTTAATTCTGGGGACATACAAGTAATAATATATTTTTTTCTTGGCAAACCTTTGAAAAGATGGTCCAATTTTGACAAAATTCTACACCCATATCAGATGGCGTAGCCAAAAATGGCAATCCAGCATCGGCCATCTGTCTCAAATACCTGGTTACGATCGGACGCAACTGTTTTTAGCGTGTACAATAAAAGGCTTCAAATCGAAATGGCAGATTTTGTCTCGTCTTGAGACGACGCTACCAAATGTTGTATTTCTAAGTGTAACTGGGTTGAAGGGAATGAACTTCCTGTGTCTTTTCAGGTATGACTTCTTGAGACTTTTTTTTGTGGGTCTGCTCATGATGAACGTACTTACCAAATTTAATATAGTAAGTGTAACTGGGGGTTGATGATTTTAAATTTATTTTTTGACATATTGTAACATTTGATGGGAGGATACCAAAAACAACTTTTAACCGAAACCTTGAATTGCAGCTTCAAACCAAAATAACAGAAATCCTGTCTTTTTACTGGCATGGCTTACTGAGAATTTTTTTGTGGGTCTATCCATGATAGACCACTGCTGTCAAACTTCTGTCCTCGAGGGCCATTTTCCATCCCTCCCCTGCTGTGGCACACCTGATTCTGATGTCATCAGGCTCCAGCAGAGCTTGCTGTTGAGCTGATCATTTGAATCAGGTATGATGCAACAGGGTGAGATGGAAATCATAGAGGAAATCAGCCCTCCAGGACCGGAGTTTGACACATACGATAGATATACGGTACCTACAAAATTTGCTGTTGCTAAATGAAACTGTACGGTACTTCTGTTGACGTAATTGTTTTGGTTTTTTTTTTTTGTGGGATCCTGTCCCACAGGGTGCCGGAGCACAAGGTGCTTCTCCTTGTATCAGTGTTTTCATGCCGACAGTTGTGGCAGCGTGATGGATAAAAAAATAAATAAATAAACAAATGTCGTCAAAAGATATTTCCAATGTCAAGGGAGCTGATCTGTTCTGTATGAAACATGTCCGTTTCGACAAATTCAATCTGAAATGCTCCACTCATAGCCACTTGGCACAAAGCTTGACAATAACAAGGCGCGCTTACTGGCAACATACTTCCGAATGGATCCTGTCTCCCGTCATGTTTGACACGTCCTGGAATATAAAGCAATATGTCCCGTGGTACGTGAGTCTGCATGTCCGGGATGCTGGAAACTGTCCCCGGCAGCCAGCAGCTTGTCAAAACGGAGGGAACATGACAATTGTTTCCCCTCGTTATCCCCTCTCACTTCCTAATAAAAGTGGAAAAGTCACAGAAAGGTAGTATTTTTCTTAAAAAAAAAAAGTGGTGGTGATATGGAGAGATGTCAGTGCGGCGTCAGTCATTGTGACATTATCAGACTTTTGCAGAAGGCTTGTTTCACAGCAGGTGGTAAGTACTCATCGCCACTGCCCAACAAAAAAGTGGCTAATCCCCTCGGTGTACAAGATGAGGACTTCATAAGCATCTCCTCAATCCTCTTCTTTCCAATGTGCATGTTAGACTGACATGTAAACGTTGGAGGGGGGCCATTGGGTCGACCTCTGGAACAGGTGCTGTCGCCACTTGACGCACCAGCGGTGCCAAAGAACTTCCCAGAACAGGAAGCAGTGCATCACTTGAAATAGATTTAGTGTGACTTCCAGTTCATCAATTCAAACTTTTCCAATACAGAAATTGGAGTGACCAGACAGACCATCGCTATTCACACTGGATTCGTTTTTTTTACAACAAAAAAAAAAAAGACTTTGATGAAACAGGAACATGACCTTTCATCAAAATGAATACATGAAACAATTTCGTGAACTTAAGGTCCAGACCTATCCGGATCACATGTAATTTTAGTCAATAGTTGAGTATTGTGGTTGGATTCAATCTCTCAATAGATAGGCAGACAGATAGCTAGCCAGCTAGCCAGCAAGCTAGCTAGCTAGCTAGCTACATAGATAGATAGATAGATAGATAGATAGATAGATAGATAGATAGATAGATAGATAGATAGATAGATCGATCGATAGATAGAGCGAGAGGGAGAGATATATAGATATTTTTTTCCTTTTATACGCTCAAAGATGAGCTATCGATTAGGCAGCTTCTTTGGCAACAGTGCAACAGTGGGCGCTGCCAACACTCCACCGGCTGCAGAGATTATGGAGAAAATGGTAATCGAGTACCCCGGCAGGCTAATCTTCTCTTGGCTAACCTCAGTTGACATCATTGATTGGCACCCGAATGAAGAATTAATGTTAAAGATTCTCGTATAGATTCTTTTACAGGGCAGATCAATCTGCGACTTGAATATGCCTTTTTTTTTAGATGTTGTCTCACCGCTTTGTCTTCGCGGTACTGATCTATTTTTATATTTAGCTTCACAAAGTAACTTGAGCGCCAATCTGGGCCTGAGTAATGTAAAATAGTCTTTGTTACAGCGTATCAACACTAATTCTTCTAAGAGGTGAAGGTGCTTTGGTAGGGGACTGCTGTTTTTGTTAGCAACAGTTAGCCACACGGTTGATGTCCATATGTGAGCAAGAGTTTATTTCCTTCATGTTCATGGATGAGCAAGATGCACTGAAATGACTTGGTGATTACTGATGACATTTTTATTGGGGTTGCATAAATTTGACGTGAGGTGATTACTTATATGTGATATGCAAGCTCCATACAGGAAGGCCTGGAATAAAAACTTGCACCCCTTGCACTCTGAAGTGGACGTGCTTCATAACATTATAGTTGACTATAAAAACTCTTCAGTGGACGACTCCCTATCCTTAACGTCTTACTTTACCGAAACCCTCATCCTTCACCCATAACCCTAACCGCAATTCTTACTTCTCCCTTAATCATTTTTCTCCACCAGGGAAAAACAAGGCAAGAAAAAAAAAAATCTCTCGGAAAAAGCTTTAGAATAATCCAGCAGTTGAAGAACACTCCACATTTATTGGCAGATTTACCAAAATAAACAACTCTGCGAGAAAAGAAGATAAATCACATTGTGTCTTTGTTAAGACCCACCGATGCACAATACCTACTTAATTTGGAGAATAATAGCATGCAAATTGATTTTTATTTCTTGTTTGTTTGTTTGTTTTTTTCAACATAATTTTCTCACAGTAGTCCTGAGATAAGGATATATCGCAAAGGAGTCATTTACTGGAACTGGGGCACGTGTGTGTGTGTGTGTGTGTGTGTGTGTGTGTCTGTGTTTGTGTGTGCAAGTCCGTGTTCTCCTGTGTGTGTGTGCGCGCACGCGCGCGCGCGAGCGCGAGCGGGCAGCTCGTGGGATGAGTCTCCGGCTAAACTGGGCAGTCCAGACCGACCTGAGGTGACGTGCATGCAGACCTTCCCCTCCCGCATTCCCCACAACACACTCCATTGTTCAAGTGAGCTACTGCCCCCTGGTGGCCGCTACCGTGATCCCCGATGCGAAGAGCCAGCATCTTCATTTCAGATGTAACAAGTCGCTTCTGCGTTTTGCCAAATTAGGCCTCATGAATTTTTAGCCGCATGCGTCAGCGCGTCCCCGAACGCCCCCTACAGGCTCATGCTTCGTTCGAGGTAATCCGTGATGACTGCCCTGAGGACACAGAGCGCCATGTAAGGACCAAAATGTCCTTTCACTGATGCTCAAGACGTGTGGAATATGACGTTTCATACGTAATACACATGCACAACTTTGCAACTTCTATTTATTTCCAGTCAAAGGGCCGTTCTGAATGTCAATTAATTTAAATGCCACTTGGTCATTTGCATATTATAAATTACCTTTATGAGTATTTTGATAATGCAAAGAAAAATATTCAGTTAAGATAATAATTACTTTTTTTTTAAATTTACAGTACAGTACATATTTTTCATAAAATTAATAATTATTGATTTCAGCTACGTGGCCCATAGGAAAAAAATAATACAGAAAAACAAAATAAGAAAGCAGAGTCCTAGAATCTTTTTTCCTAGCTTTCCATGGTCTAATATTTTAAGGATCTTCAGATCAAAATTTATTGATAATTTTCCTATTTGTGACTGTCATGCCCCTGTCTGACTGTCATGTTTGTTTGTCTCACCACAGACATCCTGATCAACTCCATTCAGTCACAACAAAGACAGTCAGTGCATCGCCACGTCATTTTCGGTTACTAGGTTATGGCCGTCATCACCGCGACCGCAGCGAAATATGCGGCGACCCCGCCTCCTTCATAGCTCCCTTTTGACGATCAAACGGTAATTGGGACTGTGCCGGGCATGCCTCATGTCTCCTAATTGCCTGGCCGTCTCTCACGCTGAAGACTCGTTAACGGCGGCCACCTCTGCAGCCTCCCGTCTTGACGGTGGTCTTAATTGGACCGCGCCGTCAGCAAACAACAACAGCGCTGCCACAAGTGCCGCTTTGGCTCCTGTCGCGTCATTTATTATTATTTTTGTATAATGGCTGGCGCACTTCTAAGCATCTTTGAACGACAACGCTCTCTTTCTGTCTGTAAATCCGCAACAAACGCCTCAGTCCCACTCTCGGCCCCACCGCACCGCCACTACCCCACTTTCATCCACTCAACAATCCGGCGTTTGTGCTTGGAAAAAGGGGCGCTTTTGGCTCAAAACATCAGCGTCAGTCGAGCCAATTAACCTTTTGCGAGTGTGTTTGTGGGTGGGCGTGTGCGTGAGACAAATTTTCGCCAACAACGCCAAAAAAAGGGGGTTGTTGTGTAGATCACATGGATGATGTCTTGAGAGACACTCATACTAGAGAGACACTCAAAAGAAGATCATAGCCCCTTTCCCGCTCCCTGCAAAGCCGTAATTTTCCATGCTGTTAAATGGCACCAAAATGGGGGTTATAAAGTACAGACCAGGCAATTTTCCACCTTTTTTTCTTGACAGGTTCTTGTTTGGTATGAACATCGCCAACTCGGAATATGGGGTAAAAAGTCGATCTGGCCGGGGTTATTCATAAAATAAATACATTCGTAAAATCATTTGACCGTACATATAGAAATTTTTCTGATCACTTTTTCAGATCACCCCTTTCTATATAAATAGTATCAACATGAAAAAGGGGGCTCAAAGTCAACTCATGTCACATTCCGTCTACCAAGGTACTTAAAGAACCATATAAGTGCAAAACACTCAAAAACTACCCTTAAAACCCAACATTTTTTTTCAAAGCCTTCCCATGTCACTGTACAGAATGTGGGGGCAAAGTTGACCTGCAACTATTCCGGCTTCAAAGGTAGTAACATAGGCAGGTGATACCTGTGTGTCAACGTTTCCATTGTTTTCCCCCAAGTTGGACATCTCATCAATATTGGACCTTTGGAGTTAGGAACAGGATGAGTATCTGTTCCCTAAGAATGGCACCAACATGGAATGGGGGGGGATACAAAGTTGAATATTGCGCTTTCAGAGGTAGTAAAAGCTCCATCACAGATCTTTTTTTCAAGTCGATGTATGAACAGCACATGAAAAGAAAGGTATGATGTCGGTCTGGCGGGTTTTCTGCCTTTGGAGTTGGTGACAGAGCCATAACAGAGGCAGGACGAAGTGTTGTAAAGCCCGTTTATCCCGCCTGTAAAACCCAACATTTTCTCCCTTTTATTCTAGATTGCGCTTTGCAATCAACGGCACTGACAAAACACAACACGACGTTGATTGATGTTTGGGAGGGAAAGAGGAAAAAAAAAGTATTCTTCCCACTTACCGGTTCCTCTCGCTCGGCGCAAAGCCCGGCGGAGCTCGCTTGAGTGATGGAGACGGCGGCGGATGAGCGGGAGGATGGACGGAACGCGGCGTGGGGTCAGCGGCTCAGCGATGACCTGCAAGGAACTCCATTATTCCTCCATCTCGTCTCTGACCGCTGCCATTTATTCCGCCACTCCAACTCACGCGTGTGCACTTTGCAGGGAAACTTTCGGCGCATACCTTTTCCGTGCGCTGTGATTTAGGATGAAACAGAAAGGCTAATATGTTACATCACAACGTCGACTGTTGTGGGCACACGTGTTGGGGGGGGGGGGGGTCCAAGTCGTCCAAGAGACAGGTGACACCTTTGTTCCAAACCCCTTTACACTGCCCACAAACTCTTTTTTTGCAATGCTTGTTGAGACAGACCTTTTTTTTTTTCTGCCGCTCTTTTCCTTATATAACACAACAGATGCTCCACAACGTGTTCCCACAATGCATCACGAGTCGGTCGGTGTCAGCAGGGTGAAATTACGACACGGCTGTGAGCGCACACGCAAACTATACTTCATGTAAAATAGGCGGCTGCTCTCCATGCAAATTGTCTCTCTCTCTGGGGGGGGGATGTATTATGGAATTCTTATTACCTCTCAGTGCGTGTGTCTAATGAGTGAGTGAAAAGACATTACATCACCACGCAGAGTTATGCAAAGGTGCTTTTTATGCAAATGGCACCTTTTTTTTTTTTTTAGATTAGCACCATCTAATGTCGTCCTTACAAGAAATGCGCTCACGATATTCAAATTCGAGGCTTGTTTGCTCACCAACTGCCCCCATCGGAAATAACACAATAAGTGCTGCTGTTGTTTAGAAAGTCATTAGGAAAAGGTGAGAATAATGCGCAGCATATTTCTTGCGATGGTGAAATTGGCTCGTTTTTTTTTTTTTTACCGGCAGATCTGTCTCGTGTAAGACGGAGTTAGCCAACCATGATACCGCCGGTAGTGAGCTCAGCTTTTGTGGGAAAATATGTGAGCTCCCTTAAGATGACACTGTTTATCATGAACACGTCAACCACAGAAAACTGCTTCGTTTAACCCTTAACCACCTTGACGTGCCCCACTCTCATCGGTCGCCCAACCTGAGGAGATCCTATGACAAGATCGCATGCAGCGTTTCATCACCATCCATCCATTCATCCATTTTCTACCGCTTATCTGGGGTCGGGTCGCGGGGGCAACAGCTTTAGCAGGGAAATCCAGACTTCCCTCTCCCCAGCCACTTGTTCCAGCTCTTCCCGAGGGATCCCGAGGCGTTCCCAGGCCAGCTGGGTGCCATCGTCTCTCCAGCGTGTCCTGGGTCGTCCTCGGGGCCTCATGCCATTGGGACATGCCCGTAGCACCTCACCAGGGAGCCGTCCAGGAGCCATCCAAACAGATACCCGAGCCACCTCATCTGGCTCCTCTCGACGTGTTGGAGAAGCGGCTCGACTCTGAGCCTCTCCCGGATGGCCAAGCTTCTCACCTTATCTCTAATGGAGAGCCCGGACACGCTGCGGAGAAAACTCATTTCAGCCGCTTGTATCCGGGATCTCGTCCTTTTGGTCACGACCCATAGCTCGTGACCATAGTAGGTCACCTTATCATGCTGGAGGACTTTGTGTGTCCCAATGATCCAAGGAGCTATGTTGTCTGGGGCTTTATGCCCCTGGCAGGGTCACCCATGACAACGAGGTTCTAGGTGACGGGCCAGACAAAGCACAGCTCAATAGACCCCTTATGATGCGAAAGATATATGGATCTGAGTTTCCCTTTCCCAGACGCGAGTCACCAGGGTCCCCCCTCTGGAGCCAGTCCTGAAGGTGGGGCTCGCTGGCGAGCAACTGGGACCCGGCCGGGCTCGGCCCGAAAAGGCAACGTGGGCTCACCACCTATGGGAGGGGCCAAAGGGGTCGGATGCAATGTGAGCTGGGAGTCAGCCAAAGGCGTGGACCTTGGCGGTGCGATCTTCGGCTACAGAAGCTAGCTCGAGGGACATTTTATCACCAGGCCAACAAAATGCAATTTGCAATTCATTGAGATGGGTGCCACAATATATCACAAACAAAATGCTCCCAGCCCAAATCAACAGCTTAGTTGAACATTAGAATCAGGATAGCAAATATTGGCAAGAGTGTCATGGTAGTGCTTCGGCTATAAAGGGCTTCTTTTCGCTCTAGATCTTCACCCAGCGTGGCTGCTAAGTCTTTTGTGAAGAAACTCGGTGTTGTCTGTTTTTTTTATGTTAATCAGCACCCTGACCTCGGTGGTCACTTGTTGCTAATTAGTGTTCAATCTCTGTTATTTCCTCTGTGAGTTCACAGTACTTTCATTTGTGTTTTGCACATCAAAGGAGAAGTGTGTAGCTGTGTAGGAAAGCCAGCTGGCCCATGTAGCAGATTTGAACAAAGCGTGACTGATGTCTTCTTCTCTGCTAATAGACTGACTCCCATTCGGTAAGATTAATAGCGGCCTCCTAAAAGGCGCCTTCGTGGCCAGCCGAAGGCGAAGCCGCAAATCAGCGTCTTCACTCCCACGTTTTATGTTTGTCATTTCCCTTTGAGGACGACCCGGACAGGGATGATTGGGGCTGTATTAAAATGTTCTTCTCTGTATATTTGAACAGCAGACGGGTGGGGTGGGGGGGAGGCAGTTGTAGAACTTTTGAGGCATATTTTTTTTCCAGGTGTGATGTCATTAACCTGAGGAAAGTGCCAGCAGACGCTAGGATAAGACCAATCAGAAGGTCGCAGTCAAAGGAAGGAGCCGGTTCGAATTGGATTGACCCCCACATGGGGGTCCGCCGCTGAGGAAGTACATGTGACGTGCAGAGTCACCAACTCAGGAAAAAAAGACCCTCTTTCCGAGGCTTAACAAAACTCAAGCTTATCAAGCCAGGAACGAGCAGTGTGTTCATGGGGGGGGACATGAAACATTTGTTTAATTTGGTGTCATTGACCTCAAAAGGAAAGATATATTGTAGAATGAACGAAGATGGTCACTTCACCCCGTTGGGTCACTATACAAAAACATGTTTCCACAATGAGCTTTCTTTTAAGAAAATAATTCACCTTTTTTCCCCACTTCTCTCAGAAATTTCCACTTCCTGTCATTTTGTTTGTTTTTTCATTTACCCGTATTTGTATTCCTTTTCCACTCGGTGGGCAATTATATTCAGTCTTCACAAGATGTCCTGGCAAGGGACTTACCTGTTTAATAGCCAATTTACTCTCTTCCCTACTTTACAAGCACTTCATTTTAATAAACACATTCCGGCTTCTATTTAAGCTCAATTAGGAGACATGAATCACAATCCTGTTGTTGTAAATAACATGAGGGTTTTTTTATACTTGGGGTGGGGGGGGGGGATTAGATTCAGCAGCAAAACCCTTTGCACTTGATTCAGTAGGGCTGCGACAGCATATGTTTAAAAAAATTGTTTAAAAAAAAAGATATATATATAGTCATGTCAATTTAATAAGTGACCCACGGACCATTTGCCAATTACACCCCCCACTAATCTTTAAATAGGAATAATTTTTGTGCATAACCCACGAACACCTTTCAAGGAAACTTCCAAATGAGCTCGCGAGCGTCTTTGAAGCTTCCCACTCCAACCCGCGGCAACTCAGGCAGCCGTTTCGCCGCGATGCCATAAACGCCCCCGAGTCACAGTGAACGTGGGGGCAGGAGATGATGAGCCGCGCGTGGCAGAATGCTCCCGTGGCAAAGTTATACCTGGAGCCCAAACAAAGAGAGCGTACCGAAATAGTCCCGACGTTTTGAGCTGAAATGTTGTTGCTCCACTTTGTGTTTAGTATTCATGGCTGAGGACCTGAGAGGAAATTGCTTTGGCGAATGAAAATGACACACACACACACACACACACACACACACACACACACACACACACATATATATATATATACACACACACAAAAAAAAAAAACAATTCAAGCTGCGAGCAACAACGGATGGGCCATGCCACCCTCTTTTGTGAGAATGCACGATATGTTCATCAATTTTATGCCATGCCCCATCCACATTCGGCGCCTTCCGTCCAGCCAGGATTGCTGGTTTAGAATAAGGTTTACTTTTTCACACTAAATCCTCAAAACGGGATACGCTTCAAACATGCAACTTCCTTTTCAGTTCCAAGCATGTGACCTTCACTTTTGGGAGACATGTCCTCCAAAATCCATGTCGAAAAGGTAAAACTGGAGTCCGGGGGGCGATTTTATTTATTTTTTGTTTGATTTAACTTTCCTGTTGCTGCTCTCTATTTTGCAGTTGTTATACTCCATTGTTTTGTTTGGCATTGTGATCCGGTACGGAGACCGGAATGCGGGGAAACTTCAAGTTCGCCCTTTCACCCTCCATCTGCCTACGCCATGATTATACAATTGATTTTTTTTTTTCACCTCCATCTTGCGACCACTGCTCGCCAGTATGGGAGCAGTAATAACAATCTATCCGGGCTCCGTTTTCCATTACGGTGGAGAGCCGAGGCCAAAGCCGAGTAAAAACGGCGCATTTTATGATTTATGGGCTCTATTTGACCCCTTGCTTATTAGACGCAGCTAAGCTAGCTACATGACGTACATGTTCTGGTAAACGGACTGCAAGCATTTGATGGAAACGACCGCATGAAGTCCTCCTCGCTGAGTGGAACGAGAGTTGTCTGTCCGCTTTATTCCTTCCCGTGCAAGGCAGATCTCGGATGCGGCCACGATTACAAACATACAACTGTTTACAGCAGCGAGTCCAGAAGAGAGTCAGTGACTACCATTTGCCTCACCGCTGTATCAAAGTCAAAATTCGGCAATACTCGCAGGGATAACTGCCCACGCATGAGCAAGGAATACACTTGATCTTGAGTTCGAGTTGTTCAAATCCTGATCCCGATTGTGTTTGAGAGTCAACCTAATCGGGTTGAATGTCACGCTTGGCCACTGCCGGATCATGTTAGAGCTTGAACAAGTGTTTCCTCGAGGCGCCTCCACATTGATTAGCCTTTTTCTGAATGCATTTATACATGGCAGGCGCCACCTTACCCACCCGCCGCGATCCGATCCAATCCCACCCCAGCCACTCTCTCGCTCTCTATCGCTGAAGATAATATTTAACAGCTGACCTTATCTCGCCAACCGCCGGTGCACAGGAGGGAGCGCGGTAACGCCTGACATGCGTATGCTAATCCGCAGGCGGCTGGGCTTATTAAAAGATGAATATCGGCGACAGGGCGGTAAGCGCAAGGTGGGCCGCGGGTGGAGACGGCGTCACATGTCAACGGTCACACTCGAAGCAGCGTGTAATGATGCCCTGAATCTGAAACATGTTCAATTTGTTGTATTAGCAGTCCAGTAATCGGGATCGGGACCAAGCCCTGATGCGAAAAGAGAAAGGTCACAAGTTAAGTGACGGCCCCGCTAAAATGTGAGTAATAGCCTGTATTCATAGGTCAAAGTGGAAGTGGAACACAAACTACGACCCCAAGACTTAAAATTTTGTATTCAACATTATCGGAAAAATAAATAATTTTCCTGCGATTGGCTGGCAACCGCTTCAGGGTGTCCCCCGCCTACTGCCCAAAGACAGCTGGGATAGGCTCCAGCACCCCCCGCGACCCAAGTGAGGATTAAGCGGTTCAAAAAATGAATGAATGAATGAATAAAAAATTTTCAGGACAAAAAAAAAAAAAAAATGTACGAGAATCATGTGTACATCCCTCATGTGGCAAAGACTCTCCGTAATTTTCACTTACTAACAAGGACAAACTTACGTCCCCCTCGAACAAAAAAATTCACGATAGCAAAATGCGTTCATATATTGCTATTAGCAGTACAACCAAAAAACTCCAGTTTAATCTCACCTACAGCCGATTATATTAATCAAGCATCATTTCAAAAGTGATCTTATTTTATATTATAAAAACGTGTTCATAAAAATCGATCAATAAATAACCCTCTTACCTCATCAAAACTTTTCCTACAATAGACTGAGCCACTACATGAAGAAATATGATATTTTATTTTTATGGCAGTTGATTTTGAAGCAACTGAGTCCCACATCCTTTTTTTTTTTGCCTCTTGGCCATGACAACAATAAAATATCCACATAAAAATACAGCTGACAAGCTGAATGACGTGTCTTTTCAAGCCACGTGCGTGGGCGCCGATGACTTTGGCCGACTTCAACGTTCTGTCACATCCCATCACGCTCGCAGATGCGAAATGCCATACCACACACCACCCTGACGCGTAAACATTTGAAAATGCTCAGGAAAGAATGTTAATTATTCATCTTCCGCATCGCCTGGTGACTTTTTATTCCGTTTGTGTCACATAAGCAATACTGAGATAAGACACACCTCGGAGCGCACGTTGGGTGTAAATAAATACCCTACTTAAGTAGTATTCCTGGAGGACATTTGCTCTGCTAAATATCTTGTTTTTCTTAACGCGCTTGCACATGCTCGATCGAGGGCGTGACGCGTTCAAGGGCAAAACATTTTCACTGACAATTCTATAAACGGACGCTTGTCAAAATAGATTTTTTTTTTTTTTTTTTTTTGCAAATAGGGTGTTATGTTTTACTTTCAGTAACTTTGTATTTCAGGCAATACCAATTCCACCCAAACTATAAGCAAACATGCAAACTGAATTCATTCATTCCATAGTCAAACTGTCGCTATTTTGAAGCATTTATTAACTGTAAATGGGGTCAGCATCCCAAAATGTTGAAGGAGGCATATTGGACAAAAAAAAACAAAAAACGAGTATGTCTGGAGCCACAAAACACCAAAAATGTTGAAGGAGCCATATTGGACAGAAAAAACAAAAAACGAGTATGTCTGGAGCCACAAAAGAAACAAAACCCTTTAAGCCTTGAAATAAAGGCAACACATTCCGTATTTATCAATATTAGCCTACTATCAAAAGTTGACTACAAATACTATATTTACCCCTGCACTGCATCCTGTAGAGCAGGTGTGCCCAACCTTTTTTGACAGATCTACTTTTCGATCAAACAACCTCCCGAGAGCGACCCGTTACCGCATGCACGCATACGTACGCACTTCCACACGCATGCCTACCTACCTTCGTCGAGACCAGACGCGGAGGCTTTCGACGCACTTTTCAGCGTGTCAACTACGTTGCTCACGTGTACCGTTTTAAAATGCTTCTATCGGACCTCCAGATTCCCATTCTTTGCCAGTACTCTCGGTGAATTGTACATGAAACGGCGTGTTTTTTTGTTTGTTTGTTTTTTTGCAACAGCCACCTTCCCGGCATCTCGCCCTGTTTGTTTATAGAAACGTGTGTCGCAGGCTATGACGCATATCTTCGTTGACAAAAATGTTGAAATTTAAATTTTATTCTACACATTTTTACAGCATTAGGAAACATAAAGAATGTTTTTCCTCCTACTTAAACCATATTGAAACAAAAAATATATTTCCTTCCGACATATTTTTCCATTTTCAAACAATTTTTTGAAAAAGCTTCGGGGAGCCACTAGGGCGGCGCTAAAGAGGTATAGGTAATGGTTAAAGTTCAAAAAAAAAAGGGGGGGGGGAATTCTGTTTACCTTTTTGACGTTGGGAAAATAGTCAAATAGGTCAATCTTGTGAAGTCACGCCAGATGTCAGATCAATGGCAGTTAGAGCACCAGTGTTCATTTTACCAAAAATGTGAGCATTTAAATGTTGATGTCTCTCAGGTTTGAACAACGAAACAATTTTTGTCATCGACTACAAAGTTGCGTTAAAGTCAGTGATCTTACAAGACCGAGTTATTGTTTTTTTTTTTGGCACACTTGCAAAGCCTTTGTCTTTCATTTTGGTGGTTTTGATTGTCTCAAAATTTGAAGGCTTCACATAATGGCATAAAAAGAAAAAAACGTGTTTGTACACCCAGTAAAACAACAGTTTTAGACAAGCATTAAAATGTCAAGTAAGGCGCGGTTGAAAAGGTGCTAATGCAACCTATTTATCTTATTTGTACTTTTTCAGCCATGAGATGGGCTGCAAAATGTTTCATTCCGGTGAACGCGGAAGGCACCTATTTATTTTCTTTACGTGTCACGGATGCTGCGCATTAATCTACATTAAAGCGCAAATGCGATTGATTCGACGACTTCATTTTCCATCTACGGGGCACCTTTACAGAAAGTGAAGATGAAGAGGCTCTCATATTAATTGACGTGTGTGTGTGCGTTATTTATTGTCAGAGATGGAATGAATTATATGCTTAAAAAAATCTGCGAGGATGCTTATAAAGCTCTTGGCTCGTACAAAAATCAGTGATGTGCCCAGCATTAATGGAACAGCGGCCACCTACCAGAAACCAATCTGTTGACGTTGGCAACCATGCCAGTGGGCTTTTTGGCTTGTTAATGAGCCGCTGCAGCGTTTGGTCCAGCCAGCGCAATCCGAGTTCCAAACTTTTTTACTTTCTTACCCAAAATCTACTTTACTCGACAAGCGAAAGAAAGGAAGCAGAAATGAATGAAAAAGTTTGCGGTTGAATGTTATCAACTCATGCAACTGTTTTTTTCAAAAACCAAAGCTGATGTCTTATGTAAGGCCCTACATTTTGGGGGCCTATTTTTGCATGTCTCACGTGCCACAATTTCCTTGAAAAAGAACCCGACCTGACCGACGAACCAGAGTCGGTAAATAAAACAAAATATGTCTTATGCAAGTAGCTTGTATTCAAGCTCAGAGCTACAAACTATGAAACACTTTTTCAATCTTACAAACTTTTTCCTTTGTGGTTGCAGGTTCAAGTTGACCCCTGCTAGCTTAAATCTACTGTTTCCAGTTTACTAGCTAATGCTTTACGAGATAAATTCAGAGTAAAAAGCTACAGGCTATTAATTAAACTAAAAATGCGAACTTCACTTCTAAACAACCAACTTTTCTTGACCTCATCGGCTACATCCTACTCGGTTCTTGATACAGTGCTATATCCAGGTTACCAGTTACAAACAATCGTCTGTAGTCCGCTAGCCACAATATGAACATTAATAACGGCTTTTAAATGTCACTTGCTCGGACTCGAGCTCATACCGCAGGAGGGCACAATCCAACAGAAGGGTGACATTATTTCTAAAATGGTAATAGTGCTCTTAATATTAGCATTATTAAAATGCAATAATATATGGAATTTCACGTCTCCTCCAGCGTTGCATCATCTGTGAGAAAGCGGCGTTCACGGCTTCAATTTCATTTAGCGCCATTAGAAATTCATTTCCCAGCAAATGACTTTCCCTCAAGATGTTCCCACACGACCTACTTTTTTCATTTTTTTTTCCCTAACTCAAGTAGGTTCTCTTCATCATCACCATACGTGAATCCTAAACAGCTCATTCTTCGCAGAGAGGCGGCTTATTATTATTGAAGCTGGTGGGGTCACTGCAAGGGGAGAAAATGGCAGATGATTTACATTTTGGCTACACTGAGATACAAGAGAAGGGCTTGCAGCAGTTACTGCTGCATTCAACACTCTCTCTCTCTCTCTCTCTCTCTCTACTGCCCGAAGATGAAGAAAGTGTGTGTGTGTGTGTGTGTGTGTGTGTGTGTGTGTGTGTGTGTGTGTGTGTGTGTATCTGTGCGTACTGTGTATGTGTGTGTGTGTGTGTGAGATTTCCCACCAAATTCCTTGATCCTGTCTTGACCGATGCGCCACCACCCGTTTTGTCGTCGACTACAATTACTACTTACACATTAAAGTTCAGTGAAAGTTTTGCAAAGCTTGCTCGCATATTTTTTGGGTGTGCCATCTGTGTCCCTTCATATTACTCCCATCATTTCACTATGTTTCGAATTTTCAAACAAATACAGTATAATATCTTCCAGCAATCTTCCAGCAACAGACTTCACAGTGAAATGCGATTATTAACTTCTTACTAACCAGTTTCTAACCATTACCTGGAGTCTGCGAGCTTAAGGCTACTACCTCCAGTCTACTCATTGCCACGTCTGTGAGCAATTCATAAAAGTTTCATAAATTTCGGCCCAAATTCCATCTAGTTCCAGCTAGGTGCATATGGTTTATTCTCCGTGATCTGACATATCGGTTACAAGGCTCTTGACAAAAAGCCTGGCGGTTAACTAGGAGGCGTCTGCAGCTGACACGTGTAACTTTTAAGCGTGAAATGAACATCCTTACTGTTCATGTCCACGCCAACAAGACTTAACAATAGAGGTGATGTAAGTACAGTGCTCCCCACCCGTCCTTTTTTTTTTTTTTCTAATTTCCTGCTTCACTGGGCATCCTATGGTGATAAGTGGGGGAGGGGCCCTATTCTGGGGGTAATATACACCCTCAACATGACATCACACTTACTATGCAACACATACTATATGAGTTTGTGCATGAGTGTGTGGACACTGACCAAAAATAAATGAAGATTTCTCAGGGGGCTGTTTACGCGCCATTGCTTCTGAGAAAGAAATGCAGCAAGGGTCGTTAAAAGAATGGGACCAGAAGAAATAACAGCGAACTTTGTCCCTAACAGAGATCATAATTAAAGTTACGAGCAGCAATTGCAATTGTCCTTGCGACCACTTTATCAGGGCAAATCTGCAAAATGATTATTAAGCTTTCTCATTTCGGAGATTTCCCCAGCAGGAGTTTGTTCAAATAAGAGATCTGAAATTCAGCCCAGGGACTGTCTCCAACCAAAATGGACACCTTCGTGTTTCATTTTAAAATATAGGTCCTTTGTATTTTCATAGATAAAGACGTTTATGTTTCAACTTGCGTGTCATGTCTGCTTCTGGGTCCTCATTCCGCTCCTCACATGACAAGTTTGCCATTCACAAATTCAAATATTGGCAGATTTTTATGGGCCACATATCCTCCGTTCTTCACTCACTGTTTTTATCAGGCCAAGGGCCAAAGCGATGATGATACTCTTGTAGTAGTGTAGCAGCAGTATTGGTTTGGCGACATCTTGTGGCATCTTGGTGCCAAAGAACTATGTTGAAGTGAGTTAAGGAGCTTCATTTCAACAAAAGTAGTCGCTGCTGTATTTTATGGTATTATTTTTAGCAGGAAAACACTGTATTTATTAAAGATTGGCCAATATTTGCTGGAGTCGTGATTTGATCCAAGCTAAAAACACACTTCCTGTTAGCGACTTGCTGCGAGCAACTCGGCAGCGTCTTCACCACCTTTGCTCTTTGAAGATGTCGAAAAGATGTGAGGTGCAAATTTTCTCACTTTGAAAGTGTCAAAGGGATGTCACAGCCTTTTCACATTGGTATAAGTCACTTTGATTTTCTTACAACGATACAAAAATCAACTCTAAAATGCTAAGGGCAACCTTTTCCAGTGGTCCAGTGTACAAATGTGATCCGATTACATGAATGATTCATGCAAGCTGAATGGTGTCAATTATTCATGTTTACAGTAACAGTCTCCACAGGGCACCTTTGACGACTGGTTGCCAAGACGACAAAACATGTTTATAACTGGCCACGATTACCGTTCCTCTTCCAAGGAATATTTATTGATGTATTTTTTTAACCAAAAAAATAAACTTTCATAGGCTGTGTTATGTTGTTGGTTAAACTCTTTGCAATAAACAGACCCCTCTCACGGACAAAAAACCAAATGTGGGAAGAAGCCGCAGTACCAGCAGATAATTACGCAAAGGAAGAACAGGAAGAGTATGCCAACTACACACAAAGTCTGAGTTTCAACCTCAGAACCGCTTGACTGCGAGGTAGACACTAAAGTGCTTTTATTTCATCTTATGATTAAAAAAAAAAAAGTCTTTATGCTTCTATCGAGGTCATAAAAGAGTGTCGAAGAAGATTTGCGTGGAAGTCTTTTTGTTGTTGTTGTGTTGAGGATTTTTTTTTTTTTTCCCAATG
>NW_017806235.1:1097483-1186177 GCF_001891065.2 Hippocampus comes
GTCTCTTTCCCCCGCACTATACTGTATGTGCGTGGAGCCGCCACAATGACGTGACAAAGTGCAGTGATTGCTTTTGCCGTATTGTCAACGACCCCCCCCCACATCCCCCGTACCCTCCCCAACATATTATTACCGCCGTTGCCGCGCATTAACCTTTTCCCTTCCTTCCCATACACGGCCAAGACTGTGATGAATAAGCCTTTGCTGCGCCGTGATAAAATCTCGCCAATCTCCGTCGCCCCGCCTGTAGCTCCGCGATGCCACTCGGTTTATTAATCCTGCCAAAGGTTGCGTGGTCACGTGGTTCCTGTTCTGCAACTCACGCCCGCTGCATTTCGAGATGTTTTTTTTTTTTTTGTTGTTGTCTCCGGTCAAAAATGGAATGGAATATGGAAATGATGCGGGGTGATGTTTCACTGGTTCTTGGAAGCATTTCATCAACTTGGCGGGTGAAGAAGAGGTGCCGCTTCTGCTCCCCTGTGGCCAAATTGTGCTTTAAAATTAAAGGCATCCAGTGTTTTCATGCCTTGGGAAAGATGAAAAATGAAGCTCCAGAGTAGGGACGTTTATTTCTACTCTGTACGGCGGTCTGAATAACTTGGACACACATTTTTTTTTTTTTTAAGCAAAATTCAATCAGCCAACCTGCCATGCATGTTTTTAGAATGTGGGAGGAAATCGGAATACCCGGAGAAAACCCACACAGGCACGGGGAGAACATGCAAACACCACATAGAAAGGCTGGAGCTGGAATCAAACCCTCCACCTCTGCACTGTGAGGCCGACGGGCTAACCAATCAATCACCCGTGGCAAATTTATTCCATAAAAATAGCAGTTTTCATCAAATTTTCAGAAAATCAAGCTTAAATGGCACATTTTTATCTTTGCAACTTGAGCAACACCTGTTGACCTGTTGAAATTTAAAAACAACCCCGCTCCCCTCAAAAAAATCACCAACCAACCTAACGCACGCCCTATCTCCACAACAACTTGACCCTCCCCCACACTTGAATTTGTTTTTTAATTTCTATATTTTCCCCAAATGGCTTAAGAAGGGTTTAGGACTGCTAGGAAACCTTTCCCCAAACACATCAGGTACACGTCCTCGTCTTTTCCTCCTCACATGCTGTTAATGTAATGGTTCCATCGCATCATTTACGATACATAACTCCCGTGGAATGTTTCCAACAGGGCTTGATTATCTCTCAGCTGTTTATTCACACCGCATGCAGGCAGGCAGGTGGATTAGTTGTGCCTTTGTACTGTCGCGGTGTACAAACACGTGTTTTGTTTTCACAGGAAAATATCTGCGGGATTACACCGACAAAGCCTGGTCTAATGAGCCAGGAAATGTCACACAACAATACGGCTTGCCTTGTGTTTAGGTGCAGCGCGTTTGGTCAGATTACCGGCATATTCCCCCCTGGTGGGATTTCTTCTGTATTTCTATAGATGTACTGTATATACATATATACAGTACAGTGGTGCAATGCGGGGCGATGTGCCGAGTGCGTACATGCAGCTGGTGGCTCCCCCGAGACTGCAGGTTTCCATCTCTTGGGAAGAGACAAGCATATGGACACCCATGGAAAATCGTGGGCGATCATTTATAGAAACCTGATTAAGTGTGCGGGCTCAAATCACATTTGAAGTGATGTACAAATTGTAGAAAAGAAGATGTGGTCAAACTAAAATAAAGTAGAATCAGTTTCCATTTGTTTTTAGCAAGCATCATGGAACTTGTTTTCGCGGGCCACATAAAATGATGTGGCGGGCCAGATCTGGCCCCCGGGCCTTGACTTTGACACCAGTGCTGTTACGGAATGCAGTAGATATAATCAGGCGGAGCTCATAACAATTTTTGCCGTGGTTCTCAAATGAACATCAGAAGTGTTGTTTGATGCTCATATTTCTTCCCCAACCCCCACCTCATGGATGACCTTCAAGATGTTTAAAAGAGTGATCAAATGAAATCAATTATCGTTCTTTCAAATGTTTATTTCAATTTCCTAACAATCACATCTTTCCAACACGGCATCTTAGCCAAACAATACGATTTACGGCTTCATAAAAAGACGTTAAAGTCGTATTCCACATAATTGGGGATTGCGTGCTGGTGTCTCCCTCAGCAACCGTTTCATTTTCTCACATGACACCTTCAAAAAATGGATTAGCCACCCCTGACTTACAGAATGGGACTGAGCGATCAGCTGTTTTGGTGCAGTTCTCAAGACTAGCGGCTCTGGGACCCAATCTTTGTTGTACCACCCGTTGTTTTATATCTTTTGACAATCATTGAAGCCCGCCGAAGATGCAATTTCAATCTCATCATGGCTTGCTGGAGTCTTAAAGCTTTAGGAATTGCTTGGTAACCCTTTCCAGACAGACATATATCAATTTCTTTCTTTCTCTCTCTTTCTTGAATTTCTTTGGATAGTGACAATTTTTGCAGCTTTCTGAGATCATTTGGGCGACTTTTATCATCCCAGCCAAGTTCTGTTGAAGAGATTTCTTGACTGAACACAATGCAACAAATTGCTGTTAAAACAAAAAAAGAAAGGAAAAGGTCAAAGCATTGTGGGAGGAAATGTTACTTTTAGCATGTTAGCTTGGTCTAGCTAACATGCAAACATTAGCCTCCAAGACATCTCTCTGGACTCCTCGCGACAAAGGCCACGAAATAATTTTCAAGCGGTTGTCCTCGATTTTTCCGCGTCCGTCCCCGCCACGCCACGCCGCATCCACTTCATCGTCCAATTACTTGAACGACTCGCGCGTGAATATTCATGCCGAGTTCATCTTGTGGCATCTCATGATGCCGCACGGTGAGTCACACAAGCGGGCGCCACTCAGAACCGCGCCAGAGGACACACTTGTACTCTCGCCGCGTTCCATGTTTTGTCGGAGGACGCTCGGCTGTAGCATTGTCATGTGAGCAATCAATTAAATCTGGAATTCAAAAGTTATTTTTCCACAAAATCAACCCAACCACCCGCAACTGAGCTTCACGAGTGAGATTTCATCATGTAGATGGAATGTTCTCATTGTAGGATGGCTGCAAGCAACACTTAACTTCGCACGGCTCTGTGCACAGACGACCAGCCCAAACAAAGAAGCTCAAAGTCGCGGTTGAAAATAGAACAATGTTGTTTTTGTTTTGTTTTGTTTTTTTGTTTGCTTCTGTGACATTTATAACTTGGCTTGCTGCGTCTTCTGCTGTGAATGATGCGGCACTTTGTTTCCGCTTATGCATTTCACAACGTTCATGCCGTTGCCCTCCGGTAAGTACGAAAATGTCCAACGTATCGCTCATTCCATCTCTTGCTAGAAAGTTGATGCGCGACAATGCAAAAATAAAAAAAGTAGAAATGTGTCAAATGATGTAGAAAAATGTTGTTTATTGTGTGTGTGGGATTTCGAAGGCATCCTGGTGTGTGCATTGTACTGACTGATGCACACTTTTGTTTTCCACACAAGTACAAATATGTCATGTTTTTGTGTCATTTTTAAGACCTTTGAAGAATAGGATTGAGATTTTTGAGCAGAAATAAGGCTTTCCTTTTTGTGACTGATGCGTACAATACAAAGCAAGTTGCATTTCATTGTTGATTGCGTGTGTGACATTTCGAAGACCTTCACACACACACAAAAGTGCAACGTGATTTTTTTTTTTAAAAAGGAGAATTGTGGTCTTCCTTTTGGAAAATTTGACTTTTTTAATCCGAGCCTTATGAGAGTGGTGAATGGGATTTCACTGCTTGTTATCATGCATACGCACGCTCGTGTGGTGTGAGCTTTGGCATTTGCCATCCTTTTGATTAGCGTAACAAGAGAGCTGATAAATAGCCTCTGTTAGCAGGCTGAAATTTGACTAAGTACTTCCCAAATCCGTACGATGTGTTCGCATGAATGCAGATGGTTGCCGGAGGCTTCAGATGACTTTTCCGGCTACAGGTAGGTCGATAAAAATATCAGTCTTGACGGCTGACACCAACGCATCTGCAGTGAGCCAGCATCACCATTTCATTCTGACTTGTATGGATGGATGGATGGATGGATGGATGGATGGATGGATGGATGGATGGATGGATGGATGGATGGATGGATGGATGGATGGATGGATGGATGGATGGATGGATGGATGGATGGATGGATGGATGGATGGATGGATGGATGGATGGATGGATGGATGGATGGATGGATGGATGGATGGATGGATGGATGGATGGATGGATGGATGGATGGATGGATGACTGCAACCATGTATTTCCAATCTTCTCTGAGACACTGAGTCTTTTATTTGGTTGTTTTTTTTTTTGTTTAGCTTGTGTATCTAATTTTGTGAACTGTGAGTGTGTATTGTACATATGTGGGGTGTACCCCCCCACCCCACCTTGCCTGAACAGTTGGCCGCTATCTTTCCACAACACATTTCAACTGCTGCCCCGCCACATATCCGAATCCTTGAACAATGACGAGCTTTTCTTCCTCTCATAGAGGACGGAATTAAAATTCAAAGGCAGGAGAATCACTTCCAGGAATTTCTTTAAGCGCGCGCGTGTGCCCGCGTGAGTGCGTGTGTGCGTACGTGCTTGTTTGTGAGTGTGCGCGCGCAGACGCTGTGGGGTGGGGGATACAAAAAACAAACAAAAAAAAAACACTTGACTGATTTTAATCACATTCTTATTTATTTCATGCTTAGAGCTTGGCATGACTTGTAAGGAGGTGCTGCTGCATGGATGGAGAAAGAAAAAAAAAACCCTCCTGCCTTCTTGTTATCATGATGCAACAGCGCCGTCTAGCACGGCAGATTGAGTATTACTTGCTTTTTGTTTTTGAGGTTGCCCGTGTTTTTTTTTAAGAACGTCTGTACTCATTTCGTGAGAATTGAGCAGCGGGGAAAGTGGTTCCCCCATGGGAAATAATGTAAATGGAGTTCCCGAGCCAAACTGTCACCGTCATAAAACCTTTATTAATTCTCCAGGTAATGTTTTGAAAGGGGACATATAATGGAAAATTGACTTTTTAATGGCACATACAAATAGTTGTGTGTTTGGACTGGCTTCCCAGCCCTCAAGTGTGAAATAAACAATCTAGTACATTTTTATTTAACTGCATGAAAACATGCTTGCGAGTGAGCTTTTCTACGTGGGGCTAATTTACATCACCCCCCAAGCTGAAACAATATCGCGCACAATCACCCAGAGGCGTGACACCTCAGTCATCGTGTCAAACCCAAAAGGTAAGCAGACCTGCATTGAGTTTGTTTGAATGCGCTGATTAGCACCCGCTTCCCATGAGCATCTGATAAGTGGTGCATACGTGATTGCTATTACAGAGTCACAGATGGAAGATACATTATTTGTAACAAATCAATAATAATTTCACTGCACAGTGGTATAGGAATCACTCGTGTAGTGTATGAAGTGCTGCCTCCTCAAGTGAAAATACTCATCTTTCCAGCCATACCATCCCTCAGCTGCACGGGGGAGGCCTCTTAAAACGTGATCATTTTAGGTAGACAAGAAATAATAATGAATATGCCATTCAAACACTCACGGCGTTCGTTATTCTTTTAGCGCCATCATCTGACATACTGCCAACAAGCGTATGCGAGGCTGAGTTGCACTGTAGTTGTTTTAGGGAGTAAAGCATGAGGCAGTGACGTTTCGTGTCCCTTACCTCTTCACCTAGTATGTTCCATGTGGGTGACACGTGTTCTGCATTGTCGTCTTTCTCTTCAATGGAGATGTTTAAAAATGTACACGGTCCCAACAAGGCGCCCCACCGTCATTAAAATTTAGTGGCGATAGCCTCAGGTGAGTTTCAGGTTGGGGGATTAATTTTTTAGGAGCTACGCAACACAGCAACAGCTGAGGGCTCCTGGTGTGTGTCATCATTATGCCGCCGCGTTTCTTGTACCGATGCTGACTTTATGCGGGACAAAAAGCCCGCATCAGCGAAGATGACGCTTTGGATGGCTCCACTTGTTTATTTCCTGCTGCTTGTTGACAAGGCGGTGGATCAAAAAGGTGAGCGTGTTGTCGTCGCTCGCACGCACGCACGCTCTACAAGGTTGCTTCTGTGTCAGTTTAAGATTTCGATGTGTAAGATGAATTCTGAGCCTGCAAGAAAAAAGGTTCAATGCAGTGAGGGTTCTGAAAGAAATAAAGAAATGAAATGTTCTTGTGTTTAATTAAAATTATATGAAAGGGGTCTTGTCTTTTGCCAACCAAACAAACATCCATCCATCCATTTTCCGATCCACTTATCCTCACAAGGGTTGCGGGAGGTGCTGGAGCCGATGTAGCTGTCTTCGGGCAGTAGGCGGGGGACACCCTGAGACGAACAACCATCCGCACTCACACTCAAACCTAGGGACAATTTAGAGTGTTCAATCAGCCTACCATGCATGTTTTGGTAATGTGGGAGGAATGGGGGGTACCCGGGGAAAACCCACGCAGGCACCGGGCTGCCCAAACAAACATGTAAGATTAATTAGAGGCCCAAATTAAAGCAAATATACTCCAGTTTAACCCTGTCATGCACCCTGTAACCTGATAACATGATAAGCTGTCCACCGTAGTCACCGCTGTCTCTGAAAGGGTTCATTTGATCCTTTCAGGTGTAAAATGTGGCGGCATCCTCTCGGCCCCCTCCGGCAACATTTCCAGTCCAAACTTCCCAGGCCTCTACCCGTACAACATCCACTGCTCCTGGCTCATCGTGGTGCCGGAAGGTTCCTCGGTGCTGCTCACGTTCCACCACTTTGAGCTGGAGTACCACGCCAGCTGCGCCTACGACCACGTCAAGATCTATAACGGCGTGGCCGGCGACGAGGGCAACCTGCTGGGTACTTTCTGTGGCGACGCCGCCCCGCCGGCTTTCACCTCGTCCTGGAACGTCATGTCGGTCATCTTCCGCTCGGACCGTCATGTGGCGCACAGGGGCTTCAGCTTGAGCTACAGGAAAGGTATGTCAACGATTTTCAATGAATGAATGGAAATTTGCAAAACAGCAGAGACATTTCTCAAAACGGTGAGCGCAAAATAGAGCAAAACATCACGGTTCCTCGGCAAAATGCATTTTCTTTCTCAAAACCTTTCATGCATCTCTCAAAAGTCAATATTTGGGTCACCGAAAATGTCAGCGCGACGAGTCACTGCGTCGGGATAACACAGTCATGTTGCTTCGTCAAGTTGTCAATACAACAGTGCTCTCTGGAGGGACGTTCTGATGTCAACAGCGGCAGAAGTTTTGATAACAAACTCAGTCTTCGAAATTGAAAGTTGGACCTTTGTGTATGTGGAAATTGATTGCAAGAGAGTGGGCAAGATTCCAATTTCACTTTTACCTTTTGCGGTGTAATTTTCTTCCAACCATTTTATTGTAAGACAGAAAGTAAAAGACAGCACTGCATAGCACAAAGAAAAAAAATTGGTTTAAAAAAAATGTAAAAAAAGGAGAAATGTGAATATGAGACAATCTCCTTCAAGGGAAAGTCAACCCCCAAATTTTCTTTGGAATAAATAGATCGATAGTTTGATAGATAACGGATGACCAAACGTACTGGATGTCATCTATCGTGCGAATCTACTCTGAGTTGTCCTCGCATTTTTCTTTTCACGCAGACATGTGCGGAGGCGTGCTAACGGGCCTATCGGGCGTCATCTCCAGCCCGGGTTACCCCGCAGAGTACAGCAACGATGCCGACTGCACGTGGCTCATCCACGTGTCCAACAGCAGCGCCGTCACCCTCCTCTTCCTGGACTTCCAGATGGAAAACAACGAGGGATGCCACTTTGACTACGTGGCCCTGTTCGACGGCCCCACCGTGGCGCACCGCCACCTGGGCACGTACTGCGGGGCCAACAAGCCCCCCGCCACCATCACCACCGCCAGCCAGCTACTGCTCATCTTCAAATCCGACTTCAACATCGGGGGACGGGGGTTCAAGGCTTATTACTACTCAGGTACTGCTTCTCATCTTGTAGAGTTCCCCAAATCCCAAGGTTATTATTTAAAAAAAAAAAAAAAAAAACTAAAATCAAATTTGAAAAACATTTTCATGAACGAACGAAATAAAGTAAAAACCACAGTGCTTGATAAAAAAATATAGAGAAAATTTTTATTCTTGCACTCAACAAAATACTGTACGATTAAAACTAATACTAAAACTAATAAAAACTAAAACAGGCAAAAACAAAATTACAAACCTGGTCTTAAAACTGATTGAAACTAACTGAATAGGAAAAAAAACAAGCCCTGAGAGGCAGAACATCCTGTCACAAGTATGTGTGAAGAATTATTGCTTTGTCCCACATCTCCCCCAACCAGGCGAATGCCAGCAGGTTCTGTCAGACGTGTGCGGCAACTTCAGCAGCCCCAACTTCCCGCAGATCTATCCGAACAACATCAACTGCCACTGGAGCATCTCACTAGCGGCCGGCTACCGCATCAAGCTCTTCTTCCCCGTCGTGGATCTGGAGGGTCGCAACAGCCTGACCGATGCGTGCGACTACGACTGGGTGGCCGTGTACGACGGTGACGGGCAGGCGGCAGACGCGCTGCTCGGACGCTGGTGCGGCGCAGATAGGCCGCCGTCATTCCTTTCCCGGGGTAATAAGATGCTGGTGGTGCTGAGCACTGACAGGGACGAGGCGCATGGAGGATTCGCCGCTTCTTATCTCGGGGGTAAGGTTAATTGGTTGCTTCTTGGCGGAATACTCAATATGGTTCCTTTCCCTTTTAAAATGATCTCAAAAGTATTTTGAAAAACTTTAAAACTGATACATTACATCTAAAAAAATACACAGGGGTGTCAAACTCATTTTCACATTGTGGGCCACAGTGTTCCCCCTAGCAGATGATCTATGAATTGCAGCCTATTAAAAATATTCATTCCTTGTCTTTTATGTATTTTTTTCATGTTTAAATTATCCTGGGGGCCTGATCGAACCTCGTTGTGGGCCGGTTCCAGCCCACGAGCCGTATGTTTGACACCCCTGATTTAAGCCATAAGCGCACACTTCTGCTGCAATTGGCGGGGTACATCCGGAAGTGGCTGCCAGCCGATCACAGGGCACACATGTTCAATCAACCTACCATGAATGTTTGCGGAACGAATGGAGGAAAGCGGGGTGTTTGGCGTGGCTCTTCAGTGAGACGTGTCGTACCGATTTTTGTGTCATGCTGCCAAAGTTCTTTGCCCTTCCGTAGTGGTTCCCGTGAACGTGAGCTGCACCAGGTCAGAATTCACCATCCTAATACCCCAACACTCGCTACCCCAGTTGGACCGTGAACGCATCTACCTCGGTAACCCCACATGCACCGCCCAGCTGACGGCCACCTCCTACAAGATCCTCGCCCAGTTCGTCAACTGCGGCACAGCCAGCCAGAAGCACCGCAACGTCACCATGCTGGTTAACAAGCTCTACATCGACTTCTCCGACGGCGAGCGGCGCAACGTGCAGGAGTACAAGGTGCAATGCGACGCCATGCGCAAGGTGGCCTCGGTGTCCATCGTCTCGGCCGAGGAGCGCCGGCTCGAGCGGGAGGCCATGCGGGGCGAGGCCGTTGCCGCAGGGGGGGAGGAGGGGCGCATCGACGAGCCCCACGACCTCAGCGATATCGTCTTCATTAGCATCTGTGTCCTGGCCGTCATCCTCATGGTGATCGCCATTGTCTGGCTCGTTTTGCTTTAGCGCTCTCTTCATCAGTCACATTACTAGGGACACATAACCATGCAATTTAATGTAAAAAATGGATCAAAAACTGTACCTTTAACTTACACTACATAGTCGTAAACTAACAACAAAAACACCATTTCACTTGACAGAAATGGGCTGCTTGATTTTTTATTTTTAAAAAATTTAAAGAGGGTCTTTCTAGACTTCACTTAAAGTAAACAGTTTTAAAATAAAAGATCAAATTAAGAAACTCTTTTTTTACTTGACATATTTATCTGTGAATGTAATGGTAAAAATCATCATACTGTGCTGCGATCTGTTTTTTTTTTTAGTTGAAATTCAAATTTTCAATACAGTATAAAAACAAAGCGCAATTAACAATAATGATTTTTAAAAAAATTACCAATGACAACAAATTGCTTATTTGCATTTAACACGATAAAAAAAATACATTCATTGGTGCATAAAAAGCAGATTCATTGTTAAGACGCCTATCTCTTATACTTGGACACCAGCCGGGCAACTGAGGAGTGGTCCCGTTTCAGCTGAGCTCTGAGCTCAGGCTGCCGTCTAAAGGCGAACACCAGCGTTCGCACCGTCCTCCGGTAAGAGCCGCTGACCAGCCGGCCGCTCTGGTGGAACACCTCCCTCTCCGTGTTGTCCACTAGACCGCAGTCCTCCTAGCAGTCAAGGAGGGAAATACAAAAAAAACAAATGCACAATTAATAGTGCAGCTGCAACACCTGGTGGGCACGATGGAGGAGATACCATTAAACTCGTTCTTTTGGAGCTGACAGAAGATCCTATCTGTGTCTGCCTGCAATGTTTTAACACAGACATTTTGTTTGCAACAAGGCCATGGGGGGAAAAAATGAAATCGTGGTGCCTTGAAAAACAAGTGACCTGACTTCCAATTTTTTGGAGCGATACCACCAGTCATTCAGCATATTTTTGTTTTTACTTGCGAGACAGCAAATTGGCAGATCGTGAACAATTCTTCATTAAAGAGGCTTCAATCTGTTTAATGTCACTCCTGGCTTAAGTTTAATGTCAAAATAAACATAAAATAAAAGAGCATTTCACCTTGTGAAACCATTTGACTTTGCCTTCCAAGCGCTTGATGCTAACACACAATGCAAAATGCTATAGATGGGCTAATGAATAGCATTTATAGTTTCAGCATTATAACCCTTTAAGCAACGGATATTTGAAAATGGTCAACACATGTCAACAGGCAATATGACAATACGTGAAGGCATACTCTTTATCCGCTGCAAAATAATGACGAATACTGCAGGTTACTGAGGCAGTTAGAATACAGTAGGGTCAAAAATGGGGGAAATTTGTTTTTCAGGCGGCGTGAACTCCCACCTCAGAAGATGGAAAAATTCCCGGGTGGATGTGGTCTGACTATGGTTGTTACAGCAGCCCTCACCTTGAGCTCCAGGGCTTCGGCCAGAAGTCTCCTGGCGTTGCTCCTCAGGCATTCTGACTGCTTGTCCGAGCGCACTTCAATGGACGGCTTATTGGAATTCTCCTCCACAAACGTCCTCCAGGCTGTGTACACCATGGCAGCCGCCGAGCTGACCTCAGGCTCTGGGTGCTTCCGTAGTTTGTTGACAGTGTGACCTGAGGAAGACAAGGAGAAGTAAAAAGAAAAAAAGAAAATAAGTCAAGACTTTTAAGGCCCTCAATTTAAATGTACAGCCTTAGCATTGAATGTGATTTTTTTTTATTATTATAGCAGACAACTGAAGTGGATGACATGATATCTTCCTTGGCATCTTCATCAACTCAAGACTTTTTGAAGTCAAGGAAATGCAATATTGTTCAATGCACTGATCTCAAGCCAATGGCTTTTTAGTTACTGGTGATAAATGTGAAGGCCCGACCTTACAACAATTCCATTTCCATGCCTTCAAAAAGTGTTGAGTTTATTTTTATGGGAGATAACAAGGAAAAGTATTTTATTTTACACGAAATCCCCAGACTTTCATTGTGAGTGCCTACATTGGTAAGTCAGCATTGTTTTCATAATTATACCTATTTTTGTGGACTTCAGCACCTCCTTGGACGGCATCTTCTTGCTTAGGTCGGTCAAGGCATTCAGCATGTTGTCCCTGCTCTGTCCCGGCAGCTCCAGCGAGGATTTATAGCGCAATATGTCCTCAATGACGACCACCCTCTGGAGAAAAATTTCATTAGCTTGCTCATTCATATTTGGGTTGCATTGCGGAAACCCCCCCACCACCACCACCACCAACTCACTCGTAGGGATTCTATGGTGGCTTGCTTGTAAATCTTCTCAGTGCTCCTCGACGTTTTAGGCGTCTCTCCCTTAGATAGACGCACCACAAACTTGTCCATATTTAAGAGTTATTGACAAAATGTTCACGTGAGGTTATTTTGAGGAACACGGAAGCAAAACATCTGCTGGTAAAGCTAGCCGCAGCTAGCAGTGCAAGGCTACCTATGTTGCATTTAGGAGTAGTCGGAAATAGGACTTTCTCGAGAGTAGGGTACGCGAGTTGCCCTCGGTCTTTGTTCATCTTTGTGGTTTGGTTACGTTTCTATTCTGAATACATTATTAAAACGCATCATGAAGATTTCATATTCAACGTCACATTGCTTCATGATGCAATTAAAATGCATATACGACCGACACACTCGAAAGACAGACACATATTTTCTGAATTGTATGCTGCTATATTTTTAGGTCTTTTGTATTTTCATCACTCTAAGCAAGTTTAGAGGCATATTTGAGTCAAAATTCATCTTAGCTCAGCACGAAACGTATAATTTTAAGAATTCCCGAGCTCCTAACGCATCAAAATAGTTCCTCGGTGTCTCGCGAGAGTGACGCGCACTAACTAAAACGTTCATTGCCAAATAAACAACGAGAACTCGGAGTGGATTAGGTTCTCGCGAGGACTTGATCCGATTAAGGAGGAAGAGGAAGCGAGCGTGTTGTGTTTGTTTTGTTTGGGTTTTGTTTTCCGTACACAAAAATGGGGGTTGTGTACGGGTTCGTATGCTTTTTGGGGTTCTTTGGGGTTTTGGCCGGGGCGTCATCGGACGTGTTCGACAGCGTTTTGGGAAGCACGCTGTCTTGCCATCGCTCTTGTGAAATGACGTATACTTTACACACGTACCCTCAAGTGAGTAGTCGCTACATAGTTGACTAGCTTTAGCTTCGGCAGTGCATTTAGCTTACTGCTTGTTTTTAAATATGTCATGCCTTGTAGTGCGTGTTTAATGGACCTTTGTGGTGGTTTTTGTTTATGTGTGTGTGCATTCCTAGGAAGAGGAACTCTACGCTTGTCAGCGAGGCTGTCGGTTGTTCTCTATTTGCCAGTTTGTTCGTGACAGTAAAGACTTGAATCATACCACGGCCGACTGTCAGTCAAGTAAGTAATAAAATGGCCGACGTTTACTCAGGTGTCAGTGGATTTACATTCACCTGGAACCGGTACTTATACATTGAAGGAGGGGAGGGTGTTTACATATTTCTACAATGAAAGAGAGTCACTCGATGCTTGCTGTGTTTAAAAAAAAAAAAAAAAAAAAAAACAAGGGTAAATACCACACAAAAATGGGGCCGAATCTTTCATTTATTCTGACATTTTTGTTGACATATCCTTTGTTGTCTGTCCCGAATCCTTTTTAAACTATCTATTACAGCCTGTCAAGAAGCCTACACCCAAGTTAACGAGCAGTACGCGTGCAACCTTGGCTGCCACAACCAGCTTCCTTTTGCTGAGCAACGCAATGAACAGGTGCGCACCATATGTCTGTCCGAATACGGACCTTCCACTCAGAATCAATGTCATCTTCATTGGTCAAGTACGTTAAAACACAAACAGAATTTGTCTCTAGTAGTTGGATTCACTGTATTATAGCGATTAAAGACACAATGACACGAAATGTACATTTTGGCCATAGACACAAATGCACAAAATACGTATATACATATTTATATATAACCAGACTTTATAGTTGACTGAGCGGGCTTGAGGCATTTTCTCAAATGAAGCGAAGGACTAGTGTTGTGGCCCTATAATTATGGTTCAGGCATTTTTGTTTTTTTTATGTCTGCTTCCTTGTTCCTTGGGTAATTTCTTGATGAGCTACATTCCGTATCACGACACCATTCACGGAGTAATCACTCGGAGAGTCTGCAGCTTTCCCCACACGCTCAGATTTTAGGTCGTAAATATTGAGTACGCTTAATATTCAAGAATGTCAGTCCAACCCGTTGAGTGAACAAATTCACTCTTAACATGCCTCCGACTACTGGCTCCCGAGAAATTGAAAAGTGCAAGCGATTGTCCGAATAAGATGACGTTCAGTACTTGGAATGTAACCTGAAAGAGAAGTGTGAGCTAACACAAGAGATTCTCGGCACTCGCTCGGCAAAGCCACTTAAAGGCAAAACACGAATGGGTGAATTTGAGGGCTGTGCTCTCTCATGCTTGTTCCATTTAGCTTGAAGCAATGGTGCCGAGGATTCACCTGCTGCACCCGCTGATGTTTGTGCGGGACTTCTGGGAGGACATGATGAGTCAGGCGCACAGCATCATCACCTCAACATGGACCCTTTATCTCCAGGCCGACAACGGCAAAGTAGTCATTTTCCAGGTGTGTGACACTATATGGGGAAAAAAAAAAACTAAACAAAACCTGTGACTGCTTGTCAACAATATGTGATAGTGTATACATGTGTGTTCTGCTTGTCAGACTGAATCAATTCTGGTTTTCTCTCAGTTTGAAACAGAGAAAGAGGATGACTCCCCCGAAGTGCAAAAGACACGTAAGCACACATTTGTCACAAGAAATAATATAGAGTCTGACTTTCATGTGATGGTCTTTGTTTGTTTTTTGGGGCGTATCCTTTGAAGTCTCTGATGTGAACAGCCCCGTCTACAAAGACTACGAGCGTACGCTCATCCAAGAGCGGGATCGCGACATGAGCGCTGACCGCAGCGCTGATGATTACAACTTCTTCAGCTGCCTCTCAAGGTTTAATAGCACACTTAAATACCAAGTGAACCGTTAAGTGTTGAATAATTTTATACAATCGCACACTAAAATTAAAGTAATTGACCGATCCCAAAAGGTTTTTAATTGCCTACGGAGGCCACAAGATAATGGCAAAGCATTACTTATGTCAAATTGGAACTCCTCACTACACTTCAACATAATTCGTACACACCAAAATGCCACTAAATTGCATCACGGCAACACTGCTATTGGAACGCTTTGTTATGCACAATAGCAGCACCCACAGTGACAGCGAGAAATGCAAATTCCTATACCAGTTGATGGGGGGGAAAAAAGGAAAACGAGTCTTTGTTTTTTCATACGGCACAACGCAAGTTGAAACATTTGCTCCTCAGGAACCCTTGGCTGCCAGGCTGGATTTTCACCACCACCTTGGTACTGTCTGTAGTGGTCCTCATCTGGATCTGCTGTGCCACCGTGGCCACCGCCGTGGACCAGTATGTGCCCGCTGAGGTCAGTTGCTGCGAGGCCTTTGGGGATTGTAGCCCATTAACCAGTATGCGCTCCACAATCTTTCACACTTTGCAGAGAAATGGCACACAATATACTGTGCAGTGGTGCCTTGACTTAAGAGTTTAATTTGTTACACGACTATGCCATGCCATGCTTGTAACTTAACTTACTGGTATTTCAAATGAATATTCTCGGTTGAGCTGAGGCGAGATGATGTCCTCCGATAAAGCACCTTCTCCTTGCAAGTCTTTCTTTAGCATTTTTGTGTTTGACTGTCCAGGTATTACCGATTGTATTTTATTTTTCAGAAATTGAGCATCTACGGTGACAGGGATTTCTTCGCAGAGCAGAAGCTCATTCCGTACTCGCCGTCCTCCCTGTTCATCATCACCTCCAAAGGGCATGGAGAAGTTAGCGAGGAGGCGGGGCCCCTTCCTTCCAAAGTAAATATTGGCCAGTCAGATGTGTAAAAAAAAAAAAACAAAAAGTGTGGTGAGGTAACAACTTTTGACTCCACGTGTGCTTGCATTGTAAGAGAAATAAAATATTTCTCTTAATTAATTCCTCATGCCCCTTACAATGCTTTTCAAATGGTTGCATGATGGTACTGTCATGCCAGTACTACAGAACTAATTGTTTTGATCACCAACCAGCCCGCCCCCTGCCCTAATTTCTGTTCGCGCTTGGTGACTGTGCTTATTTTTATTTTCGGCTGTGACTTCTTTTGAGGTGATTTCATCCAGACACTGAAAACTTTTTTGAAATGACATGCAATGCGGTAGCCAAACTAACTCCCTGTTGTTCTTGCTGACTGCCGTAATCTGCAGTTGGCAGAGTTTAACAATAAAAACGATTTGCTCTTAATTGAATTCTTGTGGTCTACCTTCCAGTTGAAAAACAAACTGCATAAAACAACATGCGTACAAAATAACTTTATTAAGAAAACGTTACTCAACAAAACGACTGTATAATCGTCGTGCTGATGCATCTCAGTATTGGTCCAACAAATCCATGTCGTCAGCGTTAAACACTGACAATGAGGCACGTTTCATCGGCGGACTGGCCGTCGAACGGTCACTGCGCTTTTCCGACGGTTGCTTCCTTTTGCCGCTTGCGTTCCAACAAGTTCTGTCAGGGGTGGTGCCGTCTGTGGTGCTACCCGCTGGAGGTTTGTAGAAGTGCAGACGTTGCTCCTCGGCTGTTGCATCTCTGTTGCGACACAATGGTGCCGCGTTCAACACCTCCTGGACAAACTTCTGCCTGCCAACTTAAGAACGTAATAAAAACAAATTATTTATGGTATGGTACTTTTTAAATTGATTGTTTCTTCGTGCATTTGGTTGTGACTTTGTAGTTTACAATCCAAAGGAGAGAAAAAAAGTAACTGAAGAATATTTTTGCCATGTAAAAAGTTAAATGTAATACAATTATTGTACAAAATCAAAACCCAGAGTACACATGTTGCAAGAAGGTGCATAAATGACAGAATCAAATGTACGGGAGATTTCGCACACCCCGAAAGGCGCCTGGCAAACACGTACAAAAGCGAAGTGCTGATATTCTGGACTCATCAAGTTTCTTCTGTTTCGGCATTTGCGCTCCATTGGTTTCCCACTGGTTTACAACCTGATGACCACACATTTGTGTACATAAGATGTCACACACAACAAGCAGCAAGTCAGAAAAACAAACAACTGTGTCACCTGTTCCGCCCATCCTTGTGTTTTACATTCAGAGTGGTCAAAGGCGTCCAGCGCGTTCTCGGAATAAGTCAGGCCCAGCAGCTCCCACATGCTCAACTTCAGTCTTGAGCCAAACTGCAAACAACAACAATTACTTTTTTTTGTTGAATATTATTAGGCTAAGTGCAAATAAGAGCCAACTGTGTGTGCCTCAAGCACCTTCACGCTGGTGCCAGATACATCCAGTTTGTCAAGTTTAGGGAGACACTTCAGGTAGCGGAGAGCCCTCTCCGAAAGGGGGTTATCTGGATGAGAGAAACCATTTTCAGTGTCTTATTATCTTTTTATTTGGACTATGAGAAGAACAATATACACAGAAGTTACATTAAGCAAGCTGATTCTAGACTCTGCCATCAACATGTGCTGCTGACATTTATCAAAAGTTAAGAAGACTGTTGACTACATTTTACACAAAATAGGACAATTAACAATGCAATCGCCGGTGCACTTTGAATCGCGTGATTGAAAAATAAAAATGTGCATGCACACGCTGCGACGGCCATAGCGGACACCCAAGCATTAAATCAGCACAAAGTTTGGCTAAAGTTTAGCCAGTTAACGGCCAGCTGCTAACCTGAACACATCGCAGCCAAGGCTACACTCTAATTCACTGACTCCCACATCACTCATCTTGCTAGGCATCACCTTGTAAAGCCACACACAATCAAAAATCACAATGACTTGACGCTCTCGACCCCAAATGGACAAAATCTGAACCTCACATGCAAATGTAGTTATTTAGTAACACAACTGTTTCTTTCCATGCTTTTCAAAATCGGCAAAATGTTAACTTGCGTGAAACATCCAGGCACTGAAGACAGTCCAGTCCTTTCCTCATCATTCTCACTGGTGCCGTCAGTCGTTGCAGGCCAGCGTCTGACAGGCCGTTGCCGCCAATGAAGAGCTGAATCAAGCAGCTACAAGAGGAGAAAACAAAAACTAAGGGCACGGGTGAGTCTTTCAACATTGACCCCAGAGTAGATCATCACCTCGCCAGAGAGGCGGATGTCAGGTGCTGGAATATCTCGTGGTTGTCGCCCAGCCGGCAGCCAAACAGGTCTAAACGTTTCAAACTGTGGAAGGTCTTGATGTCAGCGATACGTTCGCTCAATAGAGGAAACCTGCAGGACACCACACGGATCACATCACGTCACCTTTTTAAGATATACGAGGGGGAGTCAAAATATTACAAACAGCTCTCACCTATGGGAACTATCAAAATAACAAAATCTGGGTCCTACATTAAGGCTTTGAGTGGTGGCCCTGTCAGGCCACCATGTTGTAGTGGCCCTGCCAAAACCTGCAATAACCCTGTATATTCATGATATAAAATGATACGTTTCAATGATTATTTTATATTTAGTGTCTTTGTGTTGTATTAATATCTTAAGCCTTTAAGAAAACATTTTTGTGGGCTTTAAAAAAAAAACATTTTGAATATAAAATCTAACTTTGTGTGCATGTGTGTTATGCACTGTCAATATGAAAGAATGTCCTATTTTTTAACACTATACTGTAGAGTGCAACTTTACCTTATTAAAAACAAACAATTTAGTTTTTTTTTTCTGGGATGCTGGAACGGATTGATAGCATTTCTATTCATTTCAGTGGGGAAAGACGATTTGTGAGGCGAGTGTTTCGAGTTGCGAGCGTGGTCACTGAACTAAAATCAAACTCGTATTAGTTTAGATTGCAAGTGTACCGATAACGACACAACGGACCGGTGGGTGGCATTGCAACACACCTGTTCCTGAGGCAGAGGGAGCCGAGCACCATTTCCCCATAGGCGTCGCTGAAGAGCCGCAGGGCTCTGGGGGAGACGTCCGGCTTCAGGAACACGCGGTTCTCCTCTGCCGCCGCGAACAGCCTGTCGCCGATCTGCTCGGGGAAGCCCACCAGCGAGTCCACGTGCTGCACGTTGCCCGCCACGAAGAGCAACGCGATGTCGAACAGCGACTTGCTGCTGTAGCGCAGACTGCCCTCCGCGTTGTACGTAAACACGAAGTGCTCCTTACGCAGCACCAGTGGGTTGGTCCGCCGACAGGTAGACGACGAAGACGAGGAAAATCCCACCACAGGCTTGAGCACGATGTCGCTGACACGATGCAGCTTGCCTCTTTCCCGCACGTACACGCCGCTGGCGTCCATTTGTGGTGTCGACTCTCACAACACCATTAAGTTCATGTGTTTCTGTTCCTCTCAAAAACCAAGCCAGAACCTACATTCGACTTGACTGGGATTTCAGTGAATTGCTTTTGCTGGTGTCAAAATAAAAGCCCCTTTGACAAGAAACATCACGTTTTATGTGAGCACACGCCAAACACGACACTTAATGTGTCTTTGTCCGGCTACGACGTAATATACACACCCTAATTAGCCTTTCGCTAAATCTGAAGTTGCAGTCTGATTTATTTACTTGATTAAAGTTTTCGTTGGAATGACCCGAATACAGTACACACATCTTGTCTGTCCAGTTTTCCCGGATGTCACTTTCAATTCGTGCTGTCAAAATAAAGGTTATTGACGGAAAAATACGTCATTTTATCATGGTAATGGGGTAATCAATTATATTAAATAGTACTGGCTGATATAAATGACTCTATCGTATTAGCTTTTCGTTAAACTTGTAT
Organism: Hippocampus comes; assembly: GCF_001891065.2. Lineage (NCBI taxonomy): Eukaryota > Metazoa > Chordata > Actinopteri > Syngnathiformes > Syngnathidae > Hippocampus > Hippocampus comes. Next base: position 1,117,060 of record NW_017806235.1, read on the forward strand.
TGTACTACTGTAACGATTAAAACATCTCTTATTGTTTTGAAAAACGACAGACAAGAAGCCAGTCTGTTTACAAAGCTGACACATCCGGATCCAGCTTCCGTCAACGTAGGCTAGCAGTCGCGACATGATTTTTGGATCTTGCATGGTAGAAGTGAGCATTTCTTTTACGCTTGTGGTCAAATTTGAACTCGAGGTTTTCTCATACACGAAGGAATAGTATTGATTATTTGTTCCAACATGCGTATATAACGTAGCATCCTCGTTTCCGGCATGTGGACATGCTAACAAGTAGCCAAGCTGTGACGCTGGCTTGTTTGCGAGTGCTTCTTTGTCGCTTGATATGGAGAACGCCTCTTAACCGTGTATTGTTTTTAATTTTCTCACAGCTTCCCAAGAGTAAAACCACAGCTCCTGTTTCACTTCAACTGATAAACTGACAACTTTCTGTCCAACTGGTTGGCATAGATGGCGTCTACAAACGACCCATTTCAATTTCAAGGTGGGTGACGTCAAATTTTCACTCAATTGTTCCAAAATGGCACTGCATTATCTGGTTGTGGAGTTTCGTGGTGACAAACGTTAATAATATAATATAATATATAATAATTATAAAATAAGTACTTAACTATTGAGTCGTCACGGCGACCAGCACCGATACCACTGGCACTTTTGATATCCAAAGTTACTAAAGCTAATGACAGATAATTTTACACACATCTGTAAACTATGAGCTTACGTTGATACATTTAACAATCAGCATCTGTGGTATGATGTATTTTATGAAAATGTGCCGTATTATGTTTTTGTCATGTTTTTAGGTTAGTATTGATTGTGAACTGTCTAGGTAACAAATGCACGACCTTCCACCAGTGTAACTGAACTTGTGTTTTTATTTTATTTTGTTTTTTTAACGTCACGATTCAAGAATTTGAAGAGAGCAATCTGCTAGCAGCTGCTAGCGAGTCGACTACCATCAGCATCGAGGATGATATTATGAACCCAAAGTTCCCCACTGGGTTTGCTCCCAGTGGTGATGAAGACCCCACGGCTGAAGATGACAAAGCTGAGGCAAGATGGTTATGATATGCATTTGTGGCTAACATGTTGTTGGGAGCTTTTAAATCATTTTTCCTTTGAAATGATTTATTTATTTTACCTTCAAGCTTCTGTCAGGGGAGAAGAAAAGCATCCCCTTCTGGACCTTTCAGTACTATCAACAGTTTTTCGACGTCGACACACACCACGTAAGTCTGACTTTATTTAATTGTAATTAAAATCACCAAAAAAACCATTGTTTGATATAAAACAAAGCACAAATATTTGAATTGAAAGTGCAACATAGCCTGAATGGTTTTCGACAGGCGAGACAGTCTGAAATACAATACAAGCCGAGAATGTTAACCAAAACAAAAAGTTATAATACATTTTCTGTTAAACGATCTGTAAAGTTCTTCATTACAGCTACAGCTGTTGTGAACGCGCTCTAGGAATAAATATGTATTGTATTGTAAGTCACAGACCACACAGAGTCAAATGCAACACCTCAGTCACAGAAGATCCAAATCAAAGACCCTTGTTCTAAAAAGGCTGGCCTTGGAAGTCCTATCAAGTCAATGTGAATGAGAAAGGTAACGTACTAAAGTAAGTAAAAGCCATACAAATGGAGAGTAGATGAATAGAAACGAGAATGGAAACAAAAATGGGAAGTAAAAAAAAAAAAATCTTTCAAAATAAAAGCAGAAATGGCATCAACCAACAAACTCAATGCACAACACCAGTCACGGATAAGCCTGATATAAGGTCCTTTACACACAAAAGGTTGGTTTATGTTGACGCTCACTGAGGCTACCGTGGCAACAAAAAACAAGAAGTAGGAAGCTGCCAAAAAAAAAAGCAACAGCACAAGCACATGGACTCAATTGTTCACTAAAAGTTGGGTCATTTATGGCCCGCTTACGTGATGTGTGATGATGTGACATTTTTGTTTCAGGTAACGGAAAGAATTGTTGGCTCGGTGCTGCCTTGGCCGGGCAAGAACTTCATTCACGTGTACCTTCGCAGGAATCCCGATCTCTATGGTGAGCACGCAGAGACACATTTATTTTTCCATTGAGAAGTTCTTAAAACATTTACAGTTTGTATCGAGCTGAAACTTTAATACACTCGTGCCTCCACTCAGGACCGTTCTGGATCTGCACCACGCTCGTGTTTGCAATGGCCATCAGTGGAAACATCTCCACCTTCCTGGTGAACCTGGGCAAGCCAAACTACAAGTACACACCTGAGTTTGGAAAAGGTCAGCGCCGCAAAAATGCGTCATTTAAAAAGTGAATTATTATTATTTCTGATACATAACGAGTTGATTCTCTATGCGAGGGAAAATTGAGCAATTAATAATTCAATGCACAAGGGTGGACATGTCAGCCAAGTTGGTGACCCATTAAAAAAAAAAAAAAACTCTGGTAACTTAACTCCACAAGGTCAAAAGCTTGACCAAAGCCTAAGCAGATTTATAGTTGTCTGTACTTGCTGAAATGTATGTTCTCTGAGCTTTAAAGGTTCGTTATTTTCCATCCCAGTCACCATAGCTGCGACAGCCATTTTCAGCTACGCTTGGCTGGTCCCTCTCGCCATGTGGGGTTTCCTACTGTGGAGGAACAACAAGATCATGAACTTGGTGTCTTATTCCTTCATGGAGATAGTCTGCGTGTATGGATACTCACTTTCCGTATACATTCCTGCTGTGGTAAGTTTTTCGTCTAAATGCTTTTCTGTCTTGTTCAAAAATAGCAATGTGTGTTGTAAAATTGTCTTTTTTTTCTCTTGTCTTGCCAGCCCTATACAGTATCTTCTCTTTGCGATGATTTGCTAACTTGCTGTCCTTCCCCACACAAGGTTCTGTGGATTTTCCCGTACGAGTGGCTGCGGTGGCTCTCCATCGGGGTGGCGCTCTGCCTTTCCGGCTCTGTCCTGATCATCACCTTCTGGCCCGCCGTCCGCGACGACAAGCCCAGAATGATCGCGGCGGTTATGTCGGCCATTGTGGTGCTCAACGTCCTGCTCGCCGTCGGCTGCAAAGTAAACGCTCCAGATTTCCTTCGTGACACACTTTGTCAGTCTCTCATCGTCGCTGTAACTTATGTCACGTGGCAACTTTGCCGATGCTCTTCATGCCACAGCAGCGCAGTCTTTCAATACCTGTTGGTAATTGTGGATTTTTATGACACTGCATAACACTGTCAGGATGCACTTGGCAGATTTCAGCAGTAGTTGCTCTTCGCATGTGGTCAGTTTTGGTAAAAAGATTTCTCGCCGCTTGTCATCCAAACCTCCCACTGAACTCGGAGTGCGGCTTTAAATGCACAATTACAATTTAAGAGTCATAATGAGCGTCATTAAATTGTATTTTGTCACATTAACTGCAGTTACATAATAGCCAGCTATCCAGCAGCGAGCACAAAAGTTAACGTAACGGTCGAGATCTACACTCAGTGCTGCTTCAGGTCACTCCCATGCTCGCGCGCTATGTGAGCGGCCGCTGCCGAGGCCAAACGTGGCGGGGTCGGAGGGTCGCTTATTCGCTCACATCTCCGTAATAGATCTGCCCAGTTAATCGCCATGTCTGTAAGGCTTTTTGTCTCTCTGCTGTTGCCCTCCATTTTTAGGCCTATTTCTTCAGCAAAGCCGAACTGGTGCCACCGCCCGCCAATCTGTCGACGACAGCAGTGGTCCTCCCGCACACGACATGAGGAGTTGTTGAAAGGTAGAGCCAACGTTTCACGTTATTTATGTATTTATTTTACCCTTTTTTTATGCCACGTGGCCTACTATGCCACGTCTTGGTATTTGAACACCGACAACATCCGACACCGCACTTCCCCGACATTATTTCTCCTTGCTAAAGCAAGTGTATACCGTGTTTTATTTTCTTCTTTTGCCTCTCAAAAATTGCAGCGTCTCCTGTTGCCTTATTAGAGAGAATCGGGTTGCAGTGTGGCGATGAAGTCATGGGCCGTCTGGATTTCACCTCACTGTCGGGGGGTGCGCTTGGTGCGCTGCTACCAAGTATGTTCTTTCTAACGGGATCGGTGAGGTGTTGCACTATGGATTTCTGTTTATCGCCAAAACACGACCAATCTTACAGGTGTTTGAATGGCATCGAAGGCATTTTGGATGCTGTTATTGAATATTCAGGTAGTGGGATTCGGACAGCACGCCACAGGATTGTACTTCATTTTCTTTCCTACTTAATAATGTCGACAAAAGTACGGAAGCTATTAGTGCCACACTGAAGCGACAACAAATATAAATTTTAAAAAAGAAAAGAGCTTATGAAGGGAAAAAGCAATGTGGGGGAAAAATGTTTTATGAATGATCATGGCATAAAAATATAATAATAACATAATAGATTGAACTGAGAATAAGTCAGAATTTTCCGAGAACAGGGTCGGAATTTTTTTTCTTGTCTTTAAAATGAAAACTTTCTCCTTCTCATGTTAAAACGTTGGTCATGTAATAATATGATGGGTTTTTTTCTTAAATATGCAACTTTATTTTCATTCTCATATGCCAGAATAATTACGAATAATTAAGTCCTAATTTTGTACAGGAATTCAGGAAATCATACTTTTACAAGGTGAAAGTTATATGACGAAAAAGTTGTACATTTTCAAAAATGAAGAATTGGACTAGAATAAAGTCATCAAATGTGAATAAGGTTATAATCATTGAGAAAAAATGTTTTCTCAAAATTGAACTTTTTTTTTACCTCATTCTATTTCTTTTTCGTTCTTTTCAGTGTGGCCCTAATACATCACGTTTGCACAAAAAAAAAATTGTAAATTTCGAAAAATGCTACCATCTTTTATTTAATAATTCATGTTTGCTGATCGACAGGCTACATTTGATAAAAAAATGTGTACTTGTTTTACAGAAATATTCAATGTATAAATGAGAAGTTACACAAAACTTCTATCATTGTGACTTCTTGTTTTAGTAAGTGGTGATATGGACAGTCGCATCAAATAAACACTAAGTCATATGAACACCAAGCCATGGGACTCCTTTTTATGGGGGCCGGGGGGGGGATTTGTATGTCTCTGGGGGTCATTAAGCAAATGGAGAGAAAAAAAAATGGCGTCACTGGAAACGTCATCAGCGGTGGTAGCTGGAGGTCTAATTACAGGTCATTTTAGCCACCCGCCTTGGGTTACACACGAGAGCTCGGCACAAACCCTGTGAGAGCAATGTCACCCGCTTCAGTGTCGAGCTCGCAGGTAGCCACTTGAGGAGTTTTTGTAAGGCATCAAACAATGACTTTATAAAGGGGGATTTGGGGTACGATGGCCACTGCCAAAAGTGACACAGTATCCAAGTTTGAGACCTTAAAACTCCTGGAGAAGTGTCAAAAGGAGCGGGACGACGCCGTCCACCGAGAGGGAATCTTGCGGGACAAACTCCGGCAGTTTGAGTCCAGGCTGCGCTCCACTGAAGCCCTGAAACAGAAGCTCAAGACCCTGCTGGCAGTCAACAAGGAGTTGAAGAAGCAAGTCAAGGCCCTGCGCACGGAGATCGGCTTGGAGTGCAGCCCCAAGTTCCATGGAAAGACCACCAAGGACATTGTCAACGACCTGCACGAGAAGGTGCGCGAGTGCGACGCCTTGATAGACAAGGCGGCCAAGCTCGGCCTGACTGTGGACGAATTGACAGCCGACCTGGCCAACACCGTAACGTCCAAGATCCTGCTGGAGGAGCAGGTCCAGTCTCTGCAGCAGAACCTCAAGGATATGACCAACAACCAGCGCCGTCTGCTCAAGCTGTGGGAGGTCAAGAGGGTACAGCAGGAGCAGCAAGCCCTGCCTGCCATCATGTTCAAGCCTGAGCAAAAACCCACTTTTACCCAGAAGGCCATTCAGACGGACATGTCCATCAGTGCTTCCCAAAAGCTACCGGTCAACGCCTTTGAGACCAAGAGTGGCCATACAAAGACCACATTTGATAGACAGAGCTTTACCACTTATCAGGATAACAAGTCTTTGATGTATGATGAAAGTAAAGGGCTACACAAATAATTCATATCTATTATAGTAATTTAGAGAAGCAACATATTCCCAATCCAGGAATGATTAGTGGCAAATGCATTTTGTCTATAAATCACAAGCTTATTGCTTTGAAAAGTCAAGGGTATCACAACTAATTATTACCAATTTGAAACTTTGGCTTGATGGTGGCGCTAGATCACAAGTCAACCCGCTGAGAAGTTTGACTCTCAAGGGGGTATTTATGTCATCAACAAATAAAAGAACGTGCCTGATACAAAAATTGCGTCAGCAAATTCATGTCCATCATTTTATGGCGCAAAGTATCTCTGGGATCAAATTGATCTCATGGGTAAAATGTGTTAAATTTCGGGATAATAGGAGGGTTGATAAATATGTGTAATTGTCTCGATTAGAAGTAAATGGGCTCATGATTTAAAGAGCACTATTCGAGATGCCTTATGCAAATTGTTGAAGAAATATCTCAAAATGTGACGTTGTGTTTCAACCAATACGCATTTCCTCAAAAATGATTTCAACACAACTCAAAGTCATCCTTAGTTACAAAAGACAGATTGTCTACAAAACATATAAACGTCATTTTAAAACAGGCACATATGCGGAGACCGTCTTGGAGCGCCGGTCCTGCTGGAGGTCCTTTGAACGAAAGTGGCGCGGCATGATGGCAAGTTGGAAGTTTTGACGAAGAAAGAAGTAATAATTTACGCTCTGCGCTATGTTTTCTGCGGACCAAAATTGTTGGTTTGTCCGCAAGGTGAGTCTCTGTCACTTAAAAGTCGCCCCCCCCTCACCCCCAATATTCGACCGGCGTTAGTTAGCATGATAGCCTATAGGAGCAGCTACTGTACGTGTGTATACGGGCGCAAGAGTATTGCAACCAAACCACGCAAGTAGTTTTGTCATTTAAAGTCCGACCACTGTTCTGGAAACTCGATTTTGAACATGAATCCCTTGTTTGAATATCTAACCCTGTTTTGAAACCCTAACCCTGTCTTAAAACACTGTTTTGAAATATTAATCCTGTCATGAAATCTCACTTTGAGACGAAACCTATACATCCTAAACACACCTTGAAACCCGATTATAGAACCACAACCCTTGTTACTACTAAAACTTTAAAGAATTCACCATGGAGTATTTAGTGAAATGATAACAGAATAAGTGGAAATGCAATAAAATGAATAAATGTGAACGTGTACATACTTTGGCTTACCTTGTCCGTAGGTGATTTGCTGGAGGGCTGCAGCCAGCATAGCCTGGGCTGTCTTGTTGTTGCCACCAACCACGGCAGTTTTTGTCATCCTCAGCAAATTCAGTCTTCTCTTCCCAATCCAGACTCTATCAGGTCAGTCGGTCACAATTTTGTATTCAATCTGATCACTCAACGTGCTTCCAAATCAAAATGTCTTCCCTATACAGAATGTTTGTCCGTCATGACAAGCGCCAGCGGCATTTTGTCCTTTGTCCTGTTGTGCAGCGTCACCACCATGGTGGGCTTCCTGATCTTTGTATATTATACGGGTGAGTGGCGTTCAAATCACAGTGTGAATGAAATATTCCCCTTGTGATTGCTTCCGTTTCAGTTTTTCACAAAATGATTGTCCTGTTGATTTGTCTTTCGCTTCCTGCTAGTCATCCCTACCGTTGCCTGCTCCAAAATCGCTCTGTTGGGTCACCTGCTGCATCCGCGTCACGTGGCCAACTCCTTGCTCCACTGCTTCATGGGCATCATGGTGGCCTGGTGGGCTGCTGTCACCATTGGGGGCCGTTACGAGATGCACACTTACCCCTGCGGCGTCGAAGACGCGTAAGTCTGCTCTAGCGCAGTGTTTTTGATTCCCTAATTGCTAACGCGTGTTCTAATCACTGTCTTACAGTCCCCCTCAGATGTGTCTGAACGAGTACCATCTCATCCTCCTGCTGGCGGGAGCTTTCGTGGGCTTCTCCCACAACCTGTTTGGTGTCGTCCACAACATGAACTATGTGTTTTTCCCCACCGTTCAGGTACGTGTACTGTTGAATACGTCTGTTGAGTGAGGTTGTATTCACTGTTTGAACCCTTCCTTCCCTCCTCAGCAATACAAGTACCTTCGTTTTAAGGAGTCCTTGCCGCTGGTGGTGAAGTGCAGTGCTGCCCAAGCACTTTACTCGATCAGGAACTACATTCTAGTGTATTTCTTCTTGGGTATGTTATGTTTCTTTCCTCCGTGAGTTTACAAATTAATTTCTTTGAGTACCAAAATTGACCTAAAAGGATTTCAAAGTCGAGATATACTGGTGCTTTGAGATACGTAAGACTCCACTTCAGATCTTTTTAAGATACAAGTCAATATTTGGCTGATTTTCTTGCTTTGACATGCAACCACAAAACTTGCGAGCGTTGTATTGTGGCACTAAGTGTAATTCATTGAGAATTGCAACTGGCAGTTATTCTAATGAAAGAGATGCAAGTGGTCCACGTCACCCCCCTTAAAAAAAAAAGTTGAGCACCACTGCTCCATATGAAGTAATACACTGCCTTATTCTTCTTTGTGTTGACAGGATACATCCCAAGAGAGTGGATCTGTAAAATGTTCAACCTTCACTTAAACAGGTCGGTGTATTTCCTGAACATCCTTCCTCACATGTGCCTATTAAATTCACAAGTATTCCCTTTTCCCTTCCAGTTCCACTCACCGTCTGGACACCATCAGCGGGCTTCTGGACTTGACCCTGCTCTACCATCTGTGGACCAGTGCCACCTTTCTACTCTTCACTTGGTACATGGCCTTGCTGCTCTTCAGGATTTTTATCACGGAGGTGTGTGTGTGTATGCGTGTGTCCATACACTCTTTCTAGTTACTACATTATCACATCATTTGGCAGTGGGGGCAATAGAGGTAAATATACATATGTAGGGAAGTGTCGCCATATGTTGTGCCTTAATCGCTATCATGATTGAGCGGAAATGACATGGATCACACTTTTATTTTCCTCCATATATACAGGACTACAGTTTCCCAATACAGTCATCTTTCACAGAGGACGTGCACCAGTGTCTTCCCAGAGTTCTGTCTGACCCAAAGCCAGGAATATTAAAGGTAGCCCTTCAGCATTCCTCCTCAGGCTCTATAGGATATTTGGAAGTTTAATTGAAGTCTCTGCGCCCAACAGTTCCTAGCCCTACAAGACTTGGCTCTGTTCTCTCAGCACTCGCCATGGCGACGTGGCGAGGTGTTCAGCCTAAGTCAGCCAGGTATGCGTATTTATATTTAAACGTACCATAAAGCCATTCAAATGACGGCCCTTCACTCTCTCTCCACCAGGTGGACATCCTCACAACTGGAATGCCATTAGCAAGGAGTGTCAATCGCTTCTGGCGGACCTGACCCAGCGACTGATCGCTTACCACGACAGCGTGGCCACCAACGGCAGGGCCAAGTCGCTTTCGTCGGGAAGTGGCGAACTGAAGTCCACGTCGGACTCGTCTTCAGGTAAATGATCTCATTTCGCGAAAGAACTCCTTAAGCCTGAAATAGGCATATTATAATACTCATTTTGGGGATTTTCACCCATTATTATTGAAATTGCTTATAGTGCACAAGACTTACTTCTTGCCTCTCATAGCTTCAGAGGCTTTTTTGGTTTGGTTCTTACAAGTCCACAATTTGTACTCGTAACTCCAGAGACATTGAATTAGTCATTCATGAATTTCCACAGACTTTTGCGTCCTTGTACGTGTAGTTCCAGGAAACTTGACTACTTTGCACGTGCAGTGCAGTTCCAGGATTTTTTTACTTCTTCGTACTTGTAGTTTTTTTTGGCTATCTGGTGGACTCTTTAAACATTTGAGCCTGTCATCTTTTTGAACTTTGAAAGCAATCTCTGGTGCAGAGGATCAGAAGAGTCCAATGGCCAGAAACGTCCCGATCCAAAGTCCAGATTGCGTCTTCGGCAGCACGCAGCCAAGACACTTGACGGCGCCGTTCACCCCACCCTACCAGGACAGCTACTTCTCCTCACCGAACCTGCGACGTCTCGCCACATCCGTATACCAGGGCTCGCCATGGCATGGCACCGTGCAGAGCCCCCACATTATGAGGAGGGCCCCCAAATTGTGGTCCACCCCCACAGGTAAAGGGATGTACTTGTGGAAGCCTATGGTTAAGTTGTAGTCAATTGTCCACCGTCTCCGTACAGATTCACAGTCTAGCGGCAGCCCACTGCTGTCCGCCGCCCCACTGCTCAGTCCCAAGCAGGTTGCCGACCAACCCGGTCTTTTGGCCCAGTTCCTCCACAACAGGAAAGAACAGGTATGCACCGAAGAAAAGTGCTTCGATGGGTTTGGTACAGGGGAGGAAGATGGCGATTAATATTAGAGGAGAGGCATTTACTTTTGTTGCAAGTGACAGACTGATCCAGTGAAATATTGAGGCACGGACGGAAAATTGGGAGTGCAGGCCACTATTTGAGACATTGATAAAGCAGCACGTCGATGACATATGCAGTATGGGACATGTAGTTTACGGCCGCTGTAATCTATAAAACTGTACTTGTTATTTTGTCAAACGCAAATTGGCTGCTCTGGCCTTTCATGCTTAAGAACCCATGACATCTTCATTTAATCACCAACTTTACCCCATTCAGGTTAAAAGCTTCCTGTCCAAGCGTGTGCTGATCGCGTATTTGTTCAACAAGGTGAGCTCACTACAAAACACTAGACTACATTTCATGCGAATGCGGCCTAACGTTTTCTCTGTTTTGCAGCTTCCAGAAGCCTCCAGTGAAGCGCTCTTTGCCGGCAGCCAGGCCCACATTTGGGCATTGGAGGGTAAACAAAAGAAGTTTTCTCTTCCCCTTCAACACGTGAGGTTAACCACGTGAATGCTTTCCAGGACTGTCCTACCTGGTTCAAGCCTCCTTCTCAGAGGACCACTTTGGCGTGGTGCAGACGGCGTTACCCAGCATCCTTAGCACAATGCTGCTCCTGCAAGAGGTCAGAGTTATACTGTAGTGACTAGACCAGGACTTGGATTTTCTTGATCCTTATTTTGCATTACTATTTCAGCATTGCTTACGGTCATTCAAGTGGAAAGACCGGGGGAAAACGTATTTCATGAAATTTACCAAAACAAAACCGAAGTAAACAAATATGGTTTGTCCACAGGCAGTGGACCGACACTTCAAGCTGCCTCATGCTTCCACGAAGCCCATGCGGACGGCAGGCGGCATGGGCGAGCCTGCCTACAAAACGCTGCGTTTCGCTCTCAGGGCCGCGCTCAAGACGGCCATCTATCGAATCACCACCACTTTTGGAGATCACCTCAAGTGAGTCACTCTTTTGTCAGTGCGCCGCGGTCAATGGGCATACATACTAACATTTTATTCTTGCACTCCTTCAGCGCCGTTCACATGTCGGCAGAGCACCGCAAGAGGCTGCAGCTTTTCCTGCACTACAAGGAATGACTTAATATTCACATCTCTGCATTGTGCTGATAACAGAGCACATGTTGGATGCTTTTAATTTCACGAGCGCAAGGAATAGAACGCTCACAGGTCAGACGCCTGTTTGTACATATTAGGTTGTGTGTTAAATAAAAATATGACGTAACAGAAAAAAAAACATCTCCAGGTTTCTTTGAAAATAATCTCAGGGGAGAGAACCAGCCGAAAGTTTCAGGGCATCACGGTGGCAGGGAAGCCTGTAAACATTCATCAGAGATGAAGAGCGTATTGAGGTGAGAGAAGTTCTAGTTCATTCAGGTGGTGTCAAAGTATTTCATATCAATAAATATATTGCTGCGCGGATGTGTTACTTGAAAGGAAATGGAATATAATCTAGCCCAAAAGGTCCATGCATCTCAAAGAAGCTTGATAGATGTTTTGCCGGACACTATGCTCTGTTCTCTGAATCCACCAAATAACAAACTTATCCATCCATCCATGATCCGAGCCGCTTATCCTCTCAAGCATCAGGAAATGCATACAACCATGAGAGCAACCGTTTTCATGAGACGTGTAAATAGGACAAAACATCAAGAGTACTGTCTGTTTTATTGCACAAATTCTTCAACATATTTCCAACAGAACCAGTAGACGTTTCAAAAATGTTAAGCCTGTGGGTGGGAAAATTTGAAATCATTTTTTCAAATGAAAAACAGTATTGTGTACAATGGTAACATAATACCGTAAAGGACAGTCTCGGGCGATCAGGAGAAAAAGGTGCATGTTGGATCTGTATCGAATATAAACCTCTGCATCTTTAACCAATCAAATGTTTTGCATGACAAACAGCATCTTCTATAGGTTGATTTTTTTGTAATTTTTTTTTACACTTTTCATATTTATATATGTACAATTTGACTAAGAATTCTCAGAAAACGAGAAAAAAAAAAGCCAAGCTTCAATTGCTCTCACACCACAAAGAACGGGCAAGCACGATGTCCAAAGAAACCACCACCCTCCTCAAAAATCCCCCAATGCCACCCTCTATACCTATTCCAGTTTCCAGCCAATCAGCTGCTTCTAATTCAGCTACAGATCGTACGGCTTCCAATTGGGGTTTGGGGAACTTTTTTTCCCTTTCCAGTTGGGTACCATTTGGTTTTCATTCTCAGGGCCGTACAACTTAAAAATTGCGTGGGTGAACTGGAGCAATTGCACTGAATCCGAACGGGGGGGGGGACTGGAAAAAAAGTTCGTCCGTGGCGCATGCAGTGAAAGTGAGCAGAACGTTTCCTGTCAAAGGTGGAGTGAACAGAAATAGGCTGAAGTGAGAAAACCTATGAGTGCTGTGAAAAAAAAAAAAATCACTGCTGACAAAAGAGAAAAAAAAAATCACTCTTTAGTGCATGTGTCAAACGGCAACATCCCTGATTCAAAGTGCACTCAGTAGTTTGGGAGGGGTCAGCAATCTGGCGCAGAAGGAGCTTGTCGCTACAATGGGAAGGAGTGTGGCTACGTGCTGGTGTACGTTTAGAGGCAGCAGTCAAAAATGGGACATAGGAAAATTGACGTCTTCGTACAGTGGCCAGCATTCTTCACCATCACTAAGTCTGATTTGTGTGTGTGTCAGTGTGTCAATCATGCTAAAGAGGGCATGAATGCATCATGGTTGTCCAGTGAAAAGCAGGCAGCACCATCATTTTTACACTTGAGTTGGAGATGGATGCTTTTCATTGGTCATTGGCTCTCTGCGTACATATGTGCATCTTCTATGTATACATGTATGCAACATGGATGTCTTAATAAAACGCATGCACCTCCAAGTTTTGTGGAAACGTTTTTTTTTTTGTTTTTAATATTTTGTTCATTTTTTTCCATAAAACGCAACATTCTATGCCATTTTTTGTGCAAAAAAGTACCCAAAATGTTAACTTTTTTCACGAGTCAAATTTTCATTGTCAGAAAAATGTTATCTTTGACCAAAACAAAATGCACGTTTTTTTTTTCCATTGTTGTTCAAAGCCTTTTTTTTGTACACAAAACCATTTTTTTGCTTTTTGCTAACATTTTGCTTCTAGTATACACAGACATTTTTTTTTTTTGTTTTTCTGTAGAGACACACACAAAAAATCTTGTTTTGTACAACAAATTTGGTGATTCCACCCCAAAACCCCTAGATAGTTGTTATTTTTGTGGACAAAAAAACACCACTTATTGTACTTTTTTTGATTGTTTGTCCCAATATGTTCTGCAATTTTTTTTCGGGCATAAATATCACTGCATTTGGCAACCAAACTTTCTGAGGGCTTTACCCTCAACATTATGGGAGGGGTGGGGGGTGGGTAACAATTAATATCAATAATGTTAAATTTTTAATTACTTTCACAACATTTTTGGTCTTTTGGGCACAAAAAAAAAACCCTGAGACATTATGTGCTTTTTCCTTCTTAATTAGAAACAATGTTTTGGTTTTTTTGTTGGGATACAAATGATCACAAAGTTTGGACACTTTTTTTTCCAATTTGGAAGAATGCCCTGTTTTAAATATGGGGATGGAAATGAAAACTTTTGTTAAATCTGGTTCATCGATTATTAATATAAATTTGTAGCCCTGAATCTTTCTTTTGGACACAAATCACAAGTGATGAATTTGTTTCCTTATTGTCTGAAACATTATTGTGTACTACATTTTCAGTTGTTAATTATTTTTCTCGTTATCCAAAACATTGCTGTTGATTTTTTTATTTATTTTTTGGGGGACACGCAGTACCTGCTTTTTACTGGACAGTATCTGTATATATGTGTGTGCGTGTGTGTGTGTGTGGCTCAGGAGGACATGCACTGAACATGATCTGGACTCCCCTCCTCTTCGTCAGAGGTGTCTGGCGAGCTCCAAGACTCGTCGGTGTCGGCGTCAGCTCCTTCACGTCGTGTCTGGATGGAGACCAAAGGAGAGGAAGTGAGCAGGGTGAACTCATTTATATACAGTACATTGGTGCCTTGAGATACGAGTTGAATTTGTTCCATGACCACGCTCCCAGCTCAAAACAACTCAAATTCGTTGAAGCTTTCTTTTTTTCCAGACCATTACGTCAATACGTGTCACCAGGAAGTATTGACAGCTACAATGAAGGCTGAAGCAACAGTCGAAACTGTTAGCCAGGCAAGCTTCTTATTGTTGAGTTCACTTCCACTAGACCACGCTCGACTTTCACATTTGTACGCATACAACGCATTGTGCCTTGAAAATCTCGTAAGCTAGGTCGCTTGGATCTTAAGGCACCACTGAACGGCACATACATGGACACTTCATTAGGTACACCGGGACAATATTCTCCCCAGAACTCACGCTCTGTGGCCGTCGGGTCCTCATGTGTCTCATCAGGAACCACAGCAGCTGGGTGTCATACTGGTCGCCATGCCGCACGGTGTCCACATCACGGTCCCGCTTGTTCTTTTTCATCACCTTCAGGTAGAGCACAAACACACCCGTGTTTGGCTCCAAGTACGATTGCTTGAGAAACCTCCGGTTAAGAAGCAGATACCTCTTTGAGGCCCTTGAGTCCAGTGGGAACCTCGGCAGTGGGGGCCCACAGCTTGATGTCATGGTCCAGGCCGCTAGTAGCCATGCCTGGCAGGTGGGGGTGCGGCTCCAAGCAGTTCACCTGGGCGACATCAGGCCAGCAAAAAAAGTGTCGGCTTTTTAAAATTATTATTATTGTTATTGTACTTGAGCTGTTTTTCTATTCATGTCCCAAACGTTTTGTTTGTTTTTTTTTTAATTGAGAGTGGATGGACTCGATGACTTGACAATGCCAACGCATGTATACAGTGTATGAAAATTAATAAATTTAAAACCAAAACTATGGTTTATATTAGATACAATATATAAAATATAAAAAAATACTAAATAACATTTTAAATGAGATTAGATATACATTTATGTATTTGTATTAAATATATTAATTGAATAGGATGAATTGGGTTCATAAACATGAAAATAAAAAAGAGCAAATATTTATGAAATTGGATTTTTGAGTTCATTAATATAATAGTAAAACTAATACAACCCAAGTTGCATGTTCATATTAAATACATTTTAAATTAAAATCAAAGGATATGATAGGAATTGAAAAAAAAAAAAAACCTAATAGATACATTTAAAATATTTTGCATTTAAATCTTCAGTTTAATATAAACTTTTGAAAAGTTACTACAAGTACAAAAATAATAAAACATTGGGACGAAATATATCAATTACTAATATTTTAATGAGATAACCTGGATGACTCATCTTAACTATTAAACCAAAAATATAATGGAAAAACTAAATAAAATGTTGTAGTGCCTTGCGCAAACCTGACAGCCCATACTCACCACTCCGCCTCTGTCGCCCTCCATGAACTGGACGATGCGAGCTGAGTGTTTATCCCACAGGTAGATGTGTCCGCAGTCACTGCCGCTCACCACAAACTCGCTGCACGGCCCGTAGAAGTTGACGCCCTTCACTTCCGGGTGGTAGTAGGGTGGAGTGAGAGGGATATTGAGATTGGATACGCATTTGGTCAGACTTGTCATCCTACCTGTGGCATTGTTGCGGTGTCCCTTGTATCTCCTGCAGTAGTCGGCACCGTCGCTGTGGTTGGAGTCAAACAGGTAGATGTCCTCGTCATTGTAGGTGGTAAGTAGCTCTAGATGATGATAATAATAATACAGTAAAAGCTTGCATATTTATGATTCGACATTTTTCAAAATTGTTGCCTAATTCTACCAATCATCCTCATGTGAAGGTGAGTTGGTTGGGTAATTTAACTCCTGAATACAATCATGTATGTACCATGGGTTGATGATTGTGTACCATGCTGGAAGCATGGTGTTGATGCTTTGCGGGCCTCAGTAAATAGAGTCAGATCTAATTATTCACCTTCAGCGAAAAGCGGACGTTTGCTTTAAATTTAAAGCGCCTTCATGCCATTTCCATGTGTGATTTTTCGCAATGTGTAATCTTACCTGTGCCATCATGACTGTACACGAGGCAGGTGATGCTGGTTTTGGACTCGCTGGACACCAGATGTGAGGGGCAGAACTTCTTCAGTACGCCATTATTGTCATTCTCGTTGATCTTCCTCTGGTCGTAAATCCTATGGAGCAACAACGGGGGCAGTCAAGGGCAGTGATTCCTAACCACGTGAGTGGAAATAATCATGTTCACTTTATAAATTCCCAAAATTTCTATTCGCTTATCGATACCTGTAAATGTATCTATTCTTGCAACAATTATTCACAGGAAGAGCAATTCAACTCTCTTCCACTAGATGGCAGAAGGTACAATTAATTTACATCCACCTGTTGTGATTGTCATCAAACTGATGTGTGTCGCACTGACTGACGTTATATCCTCATGGTGGTGGCCATTAAGCTTACGGACCTGACATACTGATCCCTCCCGCCGACCGCAAAGTGCTGCGTCTTGGCCGGGTTGACGAAGATTGTGTAGAGGCCCACTTTTTTGTCACCTTCCTTCACCATCACCAGTTTGCTGCAAAACAAGGGGAAGGTTTAACAGGTGTTAAATGGGCATCTTGCACACCAAACTCAACCAAACGTGGGGGTGCTGAAGGGTTTCTTGCACTACTGGCGGTGTATGAGTGCCCTTTGTGGGGGTGTAATGGCCATCTGGTATAATAATTGTATCACATCTTGAAGCCACTTTTTGGGAGTTGGTTAATTTTGCAATGGCATGTAATACCTCCTTGAAAAACGTTTGCAACAAGTTTGTTTGTTTCCCAAATTAAGTCTCAAATGCTTAATTTACAATTTAAAATACCCAAACTAAAAATGATCGTCTTTAAATCAGGGGGGGGGGAAAACTCTGTTTACTAATTTCACCAAAGAAAAATATCGGGCTAAGTTTGAAGCATTCTTTAATATTTTGGTTTACACGGTGTATGCCGCTAGTATTGCAATTTTTCTTTTTTGCTCGTGGCACAAGACAAGCACAGTATTAGATGAGACACGAGTACTCACTTAGCAGGACGATCAAGCCGCAGGTCGATTCCAAACACGATGGCGTCCTCTCCCGCCGACAGAAAGGAGCACGGAGAGTCGGGCTCCAGGGCCAACTGATGCAAAAAAAAAACACAAAAAAAAACCCAGTAAGTTACAACATCAATGTCTTGTTTATACATTTGCAAATGTGTGTGCGTGTGTCTCTGTATTGGACCTTGTGTGCAGCCCCTTTGTGCTGTGCCACCCTCTTGGTGTTCTTGCAGCGTTGGGTGGCTGAGAGCTCCGCCACACGAATCTGACCGTCACGGGCGCACATGGCCAAGGTGGAGTCGCCGCTGTGAGGTAGGAACTTGGCCTTGTGGGCCAGAACAAATTTCACCGTGCGTAATTTTGAAATCTAATGAGACTTGAGTGAGCTTGAAATGAAATGAGCTAGAAAACTGAATCAACCCATCTTTACGTGTCTTACTCGCCAACGGAGAAACTATCGGCTCTTAGAAAAATGAAATAGTTTGTTTAAATTCAGCAAGTGACGTCATGTGAGATTACAGCATCCTGGCCATACGCATCGTATTTGGAACAAAGTCGCCGCTTGCAATTGAAGCGGATTTACATGGGACAGTAGAAGTGAACCAATCTCCTTTTCGTCAATGGACGCTACAACTTATTTGAAGCTTTGCTTGTAGCCGACATGTGCACATTTTTAGCATGACGTCTTTGATCCACTGGTGGAAGGACACTTTGATTCTCTCTTTCATCTAGAACTGCTTCAAACAACAAAACGTATGAGGGAAAAGTGGTTACGATAAGATAACCTTTATTTGTCCCACACTGGGGAAATTTGTATTACATTTGCATTGCAAATTAAGATTGCAACTCGCCGTTGTTTTATGTTGTGTGTTGTGTTTTTTATTTACTTTATGTTAACTGTTTTGTAAAGCGCCTTGTTACAGCTGCAGCTGTTGTGAAAGCGCTATATAAATCAGGATGTGTTGTATTTTATTGTATCCTGCTCTTCTTTCATCTACTAAGAGCTTCACACAACATGTCAAACAAAACGGGATAAAACCATGCACCTCCACTGCTATCTTTAAAAAAAAAACAAAAAAAACTTATGTCAGTTTTATTCCGTGAATACTATACAGCGGTTAACTTCTCTTTGTCTTCAATTGTGACTGTCCTGTACAGTGCATGTTAGTGTTGCACCCCTCACCTGAAAGACATTGCTCTTGTGCCCGCTGTCGAACTCCAGCTCAGCGCGCCGGATGGCCCAGTCCCAGATGACCACGCGGAGGTCGTCGCTGCCCGACGCCAGACGCGTGCCCGACGGGTTGAAGTGCAGCGTGTTGACGCAGCCGGAGTGTCTCTCCAGCCGACCCTGTAGTTCCAGCCTCTGCACCAGGCCGCGGGCGCCGCACACGCGCCTCACAAACTGTTGTGAGTCCCGGCCAATCTCCCGACCGCGCAGCGAGGGGATGGCGCGCCACGCCAGCCCGCGCAGGTCCTGCAGCTCGGCGCCCAACCACGCCTCCATCGCCTCGTCTTCCTCGTCGTCTTCCTTGTCGTTTTCGTCACCATCTTTCAGTTCCTCTTCGTCATCGTCATCCGAGCTGGAGGAACGGTTGTTGTTATTGCCGCCGCAGGGTCTGTTCCGCTTCCGTGCGGCCCTTCTTCCGCCATCTTTCGCCCTCTCTTGTCTGCCTCCCTCGCTGTCTCTTTCACCATCCTCAGTCAGAGAAAAGAGGGCGCTTCCATCCATGCTGTCAGTGTCTTCCTCATCGTCCTCCTCCTCCTCCTCTTCACCTTCCTCCGCCTTCGGCTCACTTTCTGGCCCATTTCTGTCACCAGATGCCTCTCCGTTGTCTTGAAGTAGAGCAACAAACATGGAAATTAGTGTTGCTTTCAGCAAAGGGAGCCAGTTAAAGGTTTGACCCAAAAAAAACTAGATAAGTGGGAAGATAACGGTCTTTTTACATGTGCATTAAACATGGCTGATTTCGTGGTGTAAATTTTGCTCATTTAACTAGCCAATCAGTTGTGCCATAAAGCTTCTGTTATGTAGTCACTCACTGATCTGAAATCCATGAAACATAACATCCTGTCACTTATTTGCTAAATTACCTTCAACTTCTAAGGTTCCAACCTCCTCGTGATGTAAATAATAAGATGTAAAAAAAAAAAAAAAAAAAATTACCACTGTGTTTGGCTCCATCTTTGCTCCCACAGGCGTCTTTGTGTTGATCCCCCTTGGCTTCTTCCTCCCCAGAGGCCCCTTGAAAAGAACCCAACAGTGGTCAGAAACGATCTTAAATGGCTACCACGAGTGGTTTGCAATCCAGTTACCGTTGAGCGACGTGGCTTTGCCTTCGGTTTCTGCCATGACGTCCGTGAAGGCAAGTCTGTCACACACGCAAAGGGGGGGGGGGGTCATACAGGTGTCTCAAAGTAGTCAAGTTGACTGTAAAAGTTCAGCATTGTCCAGTTTAGTGTGTGCGTGAGAGGCGTTTGCAACCTGCGAGGCTGGCTAACCAGCGGGCTAATTCCACCCCAATATATCCTCGCACTCTTTGTGACGGCATCGTTAAAACTCGGTTTGACGTTTACAGGCCCTCTCACATTAGCATGTAGCTAGATAACCACCGTTGGCATAATATTGACAAATACGCCGCTGTCATTTTTGATGCTGTAAAGCAAACAACACCTGTTTGGTCACACACACACACAAACACACAGCGGCTAACTTAGCCTTAGCATTTTTTACCTCGACTCGCAGGCCCGACTCGGCGCACTTCTTTTTTTATCTTTCTGAAAGCTAAGTCCTTTTATATGGCAGCTTTGCGATCGTCACACCGCGCCTCTACCAGCCAGGCTGAGACAGAAAAGACGCCGCATTGTGCGTCAAGTTTTCAGAGGAAAACAAACTCTGCAGCGTTCAAACAAGGTCGACTGCTCTGTTTATGTTTTGACGGTTCAGCTTCTATTTTGGGGGGCAGGGGGTGGACTTCCGACAAGTCGTACGTGACGATTTTGTTTAAAAACCCGGAAGTTGCAGCAGGGGAAAAAACGAGAAATAAAATCAAGATCCACTGTGTTTCCGAATGACTTGTTTTCGTCTCTGTTTTATATTTTTTAACATGAAAACCTTATGTTTGCGTTTTGACGGAAGATTTGAGGGGGGTGTCTTCCAGTTACAAGTAGCAACGAAGGGAAGCGAAAATAAAACGCTACTTGCTCGTTCAGTTTTATTTCTTGGCTCTTTTCCTTTAGTTTTATTTTATACACACTCACCAGTCATAATATTAGGTTCAGAACACACACGTGATCTTGTCTCTTATGTTTGATAGTTCCGCTTTAATTTTACTTTGGTTAGTTTCCGGTAACCTAACCAAGTTGTTTTCAAACTCGGAAGTAGCTGCTGAAGAGAAGCGAATTTTACAAATAAGTGCTATGATCTTGCTCATATTGTTTCGTCTCTCTCTTTTATCTGTATACGTTAATCTGTTCCACCTTTTTTTATTACTGTGTTTTGACTGTTTAGCCTTTGTTTTATTTTGGGCTTATTTCCGGTGACAAAATGACTCTATTTCATAGTGTTTTATCTATGTTACTCCAAAACGACCTCTTGTGTATTAAAATAAAAGTATGTACACTAAAAAAATACATATATTTTTTTTATTCTGGTCTCTAAGCCTGGCACACACTTACCGACACTCATGCCAAATTTGATCAATTCTCCTCACACCTTCCAATCAAAATCAACAAAACACAGATAATCTGATGTCTCTAAAATATTATCCTGAGCGATTATCTTTTGGTGTGGGGTGTGCTGAGGGTAATTTTTTTTCTCCCGAAAATAAAATCTAGTTTGACCACAATAAACACAAAATCATTAACTTCTCTAAACTATTTGAATTAATTGGACATAGCTGCATTGACTGGACTGCACAAGTCATCCATTCCAGCGCAGTGAGGAATACTAAAACATCCGGTGAGACTCAAAATGGTTTCCTTCCTGTGTTTATGTCAGTCTTCATGATCCTACTGCAGGGGGAATCTCTTTTTTTTTCTGCATTCTTACTGGAGTTCAGCTTTTATCTCACTATCAAATATGCGTAACTGTAAACAGTACGTTTAAAGTATTGAGATGGAATTGTGCTTGCTTGAGAGGCAGTGGCCAGTCTCCAATGCCCATCATTACACATAGTTATAGGTCAGGATTAAAGATGGTCGGATGAAGGTGGTTACATGCATTTTAAGACTGCTTTCACTTGATTTAAGGCAAATTTCATTTGTTATTGTTTTACAGTCATAGTACAGTTATTAGCAGTTGTAGTTATTCCTTTAAAAGTGGAAATGAACGTACTACACAAATGCAACAAATCCAAATAAAGTGCAAAAACGCACTTGTCCTTTGAAATAGAGAAAATAAATGCTGCAACTTGATTCCTGGGTGACATTTTGTCTCCCCCCAAATAAAGATACAGTAAATACATTTTAAAAATGAAGAAAATGACAAATGCACTTGTATTTTTCAAAATACATGAAAAATCTAAACCAAAATAATAATAATAAACGTGAACAAAACAAATAATTCGTTGTTTGTGATCTTCCGAGAGCGAGACTTACACCGCATGTAAAATGTCACTAGAAGGCGGAGGAAGGAGGCGGGGGGGGGCGAGCTTTGCCCACTTTTGACCCACATCACTTAAGTTGCGCCTGTCGTGCGCTTCCACTTGCGCTCCTGCGAGCGATGCAGCTGTAGTCATGCCGTGTTTTTTCTGCGTGTAAACTTCATCTTTTTTTTTTTTCAAACTAGTTCACGCACCGTCCGTTCGTCATGGAGTACTGGAGGCAGTGCGCCGCGTGGCTCATCGGCTGCAAGGTGCTGCCGCTCAACCATCGCGTCACCGCGGACACGGCGCAAGTGTTCGACCTGGCGCAGACGCTCCGCGATGGCGTGCTGCTCTGTCAGCTGCTCAACAACCTG
This sequence comes from Hippocampus comes, assembly GCF_001891065.2. Lineage (NCBI taxonomy): Eukaryota > Metazoa > Chordata > Actinopteri > Syngnathiformes > Syngnathidae > Hippocampus > Hippocampus comes. The sequence goes on from NW_017806235.1 coordinate 1,139,539, forward strand.
AGGGCGAGCACTATCGACCTGAAGCACATCAACCTCAGGCCACAGATGTCCCAGGTAGCAACAATACAACGCTACTCCACAATATATGAAATGAAAGGACATGCCTATATACTATCGCTGGGAATGTGTTCGTATTCAGGTATTTGGTCAACAGTATCAGTCGTATCACGTGATTGCAGAAATTGTGCAGTATGTATCGGAAACCCATTTAACTATCTGCCAAACTGCTCCTTGCTCTTGAGTTCAACTGAATTCACTGCCACCATGCAGAGCTCACATCTTAAATTTCTGCCAGCAAGTCAATGTAAAAAACAAACAAACAAACAAACAAAAATCGTCTGAAGTACCGGATATGAAAAAAAAGTAAATTGGGTCACTCGCATCTCAAGGCACCACTGGAGAAAGATTCAAGACATTAAGTCCAAATCATGTACATTTAAGGTGTGCCTTTTCTGTTCCACAGGAGAGAGTATTTTTGTAGGATGACCCCAGTTTAAGCAATTGTGGCGGAATCAATCTCAATAAAGTGACTTAAAAAAATGCCCACTTTATCGCCTGTCGGGAGCTCCTAAAATATCTCCAAGAGTAATCCTTCCTCTTATCAGGCCATGTTAAATGGCAAATATATAGTTGCACGTTAATTATTGTCAGGAGATGATGTGAAATTGTGTGGTCAGTTGAGAATAGCCCTAAGATGCTGCGGTCAGGTTTTTAGCGCGGCCCTCTTGTGCGTACTCACTAGACTGTGATGGCAAAACAGTAGGATAGCCCGTAGCTGTAGGCCGCGTACGAGTGAAAAAAAAAAGCATACGTGTGCGACCCCCTTTCACGGTGACCCGCTATCTGCCCTGTGTGGAAAGCAAAGCATCAGGGTCAATGGAGCTCAGTGTTGTGGGACAAACAAGCCTCCCTCCAGCGCTGCTTTTGCCAGATGCACACTTGGACTTTTTTTGTAGGAGTCCAAACACGCACACAACTACGGCAAGCCTATTTATCCTAATAGTGTTCTTGTACAGGTTGCCGGGAGCCAATATACTCACCCACGGGTTCATTGTGAAATCGGTAGTCTTACTCCCCCCCGTTACAACTACACCTCATTGAATACAGTGAGCAGGCTATATAACATGTACACGATGTATCAAAACGATTTAATACCTGACAATTTCCTGCCATCACTGTCCCAGTTTTTGTGCTTGAAGAACATTCGCACCTTTCTGATGTGCTGCTGCGACGTGTTTGGCATGAAGAAAAGTGACCTGTTTGATGCCTTCGACCTGTTTGACGTGCGTGACTTCGGAAAGGTGACATTCAGATTGATTTAACCCCTTCATTATATTCCCGCACATGCTTTTCCGTTATCATCTTGTGCTGTCTCTCCAAAGCGTGGCAACAGCTTCAAAGCCGGGTGCTGGCATGCCTTTCCTATGCTATTTTCTTTTCGTTGAGTTGAGGTCCAAAGAAGCTTCCAGTTAATCTGATAATCCCGCACACTGCAAATATGTACTGTACCAGGCATCTTGTACAGTACCGTATAATCCTCGTCAAACAACCTTCTGGCAAGGTGTCAACAACACCGCCACCTCTCAGCGTGTCAGGTTCATCCTGGATGGATAAAATCCAGCTGGGATGCTTACAATTTAAACATGTGGAAAAGGTGTGTTGCTGGGAGGTTTTTTTTTTCCCCCTAGAAGGGAACATGTGAAAAATCAGAACCAGGATAATCCACTTTTTGTCAGTGATGCCAACTGGAGGTCGAGAAGATGCAGCATTAGAACACTGATGACAAGATGACTAACCTACATTGCAGTGACCACTGAAAAACATGCTTCGTGCTACTACTACTACCACTATTACGACAACTACAACGATTGAAGTGGAGTTTGTGTATATTCATACAATTTGACCCTGTCACTCCATAGCAAAAAGCTTTGGAAAAAAACAATAATTGACCCCCCCCCCCCTTCCTCCCTCGTATTGGAGACTGGCTGTGTTGTACAAGTCCCGGTGGCGACAGACCACAGTGGTTATTTTATCCTCCACTGTCTTGTTCACTTTTTTTGAATGAAGCAGACGATAAAATTGAATAAATATCACACATGCTGCAGCTATTTACTTTTTTTTTTTGGGGGGGGGGCATAAATAAAATGATTTTCTGACTTTTTACGAGTCAAATAAAAGAGATGCGTCCCAATACTTCTGCGGCACCCTCAAGAGAAGAAGTCAGTCCGGGCTCTTGTGAAATGGCATCATCTCTACTTCACAGTCAGATTTATTTATTTTTTTAAAATCCGTTCTGTGTTTAATGAGTATCAAACTGCAAAGAGAACATACTGCTAGTGCACCTGGTGGACAAGACGCCACGTCAGTTTCCACACAGGAAGCTGAATGCGGCCACTCTGTCTGATGAAAACCTCATGAACCGCCTCTTCAACTCATCAACTCTTGAAAGTTTGAGAAGCTTTGAAGGAATTGAATAGAAGAAGCAACCGTGAGGAAGACTCCGGCTCATTTTGCTGTTGAATGCTACGACTGTTTAGAAAGGGACGCTAATATTAAATATGACACCCGCGTGGTTTTGTTGCGAATCTAAGATGAACCAGGGGCTTCGATGGATGTTGTTGTGGCCGGGTGGATGACAATTGTTGGCAAAGCTAAGCTAAAATGCGAAAGAAGGCTACTCAAGCTGTTTCATTGTTCTGTATGTACAGTTTTGAATTCCTTGTGCAGTGTCCTCCTGCATATTTCAGATTCACTTCTTTGATCATTTATATAGTCAAAGATAGTTTCTCAGGACCTGCCCTCTGGTATTTGCAGATAATTTCACCTATAAGCTGTTTTTGTGCTCAGGCCGAAGCTTTGTCTAATGTTTTGTATTTTTTGTTAAAGTATTGCTTTGCCGCTACATTGTGCCAAGGAACTCGATGAAGTGAGGGGAGGAGCTTCATTTCGACAGGCCATTGCCCTGTCTAACATAAAAGTAGTGCTTTGCTGCCATTTTGTGGCACCTCTAGATCATGGAGAACTTTTTTTGATGTGACTATATTGGAGGTTGCTATCATTGATGTATTCAACACCAGTGCGGGTAGCGCATTGTGAAACCAACGTATTTCCCCAGAACTTTGGAGCTGAGTTTTGTGGTTTTCAAGCACTTGACTAAAAACCAGTCCTTGTTTCAACTTGCGTGGAAGGTTGGTTTTAATGTCAATGTATGAATAGACACTCAACAGTATATGCTCTAACCTTAAAATTGACATGTTTCACCAGGTCATGGACAGCCTATCCAAACTGTCATATACAGCAATAGCCCAGCAAGGAGGATTCAAGTAAGTTGTTGTTTTTGTTGTTGGGCTTCACACAAGCAATGCCACAACACCAAAGAGCGTTTAACAACAGCTAAATGCAGTGTCACCATGTTTCATTTGAACTCTGGGTTCCACTGATTGCCCCAAGTTAGGAGACCTCAGAGCCCCACCAGATTTCTTGAATGCATTCAGGATTCAAACCTTGATTTCTAGACCACGATCAGAATTTAAAAGAATCTATCTATCCGCTCATTGGAAGCCAGTGTAATCTTCAAATGTCTTCTTTGTCATTCGCAGGCCTTTCCCCACAGAGGAGAGTCTAAAGGACGAGGACGTTTACAATCACCTGGAAGACCTGATTGAGTATGTATGAGGTGTCGCCCCCGCGCTCTCTCTCTCTGAGGGTCTATTATCGCTGTTGGTAGAACATAATTATGTCAGCGCGTGTCAGAACCGTCTCGGCCCATCATCTTGGCTCTCCGAGGCGCTGCTCTGTTTGTTTGCTATTATCAAAGGAAATGAATGAGTTTGCATGACATGCCTATTAAAAATTCTTGAGGGGTGGGGGGGACAACTTCCACCAAGAGAGTTTGATGCGTTAAGGCCAGTCATGCCAGTAGGGGGCGCAAATGATTCACTTTATAGTTGGACCTTCACCACACAAGTTTTGTCCAGCTCTGACCTTGTGCGGGTGGGTTTTTGGTTTTATGTTCAACAGCGAGTCGTCAGACTTAGCTTACACACAATGAAAACGCAAAGACATAGCTCAACCTTAGTAGCAATCATTCTATCTTCGACGGACCCCTGAAAAGGGCCCAAATGACCGTAAAATGGCCACCACAAACCAAAATGGCAGACTTCCCATGTTTTTTTTTCCTTTTTCTTTTTTCTTTCTTTGCTTGGCTTCTTGAGACTTTTCTGTGGGTCTACTCCTGATAGAGATGCCTACCGAATTTCAAGTTTGCATGTTTTTTGTTGTTGTTGGGTTTTTTTTGTGGGTTTGTAGTGAACATGCCATGGAAGATGAGGAGGATTTGTACGCGACTGTATACACCCTGGAAGAAGACTATGCAGGGGGAGAGATTTATGAGGACCTTATGAGGACCGAGCAGCAGGTACACACACACACACACACACACACACACACACACACACACACACACACACACACAAATTAGTACAGTACAGTTTACTGTATTGCTGTTAGCAGCTCGCTGAATGTACTTTTTAATCCCTTTGTTAAGATTCACAACGAGCCGCGTTTCTTTCCAGAAGCAGGTCGAGATGTCAGACGTTCGCAGTTGCTGCCTCTCCGAAATCAAGCAGACGGAGGAGAAGTACACGGAGACGCTGGAATCCATCGAGAAGGTACCCGCGTTGCCTGTCGGATCTTTGCGTCACGCTCAATCAAGCGTGCAGTTCTTTCCGTTGCGTTGACCTTTATTCTGGATTGGTGGACACACAATCAAGACAATATTTTAGCTTCAATTGAGATTTGAAAAATAAATGAATAAATAAATCTCACCACATACAATAAATTGTGGTGTTGCAATTCAGCTAATTTACATAATACTGTCACCACTGAGTTTCTCCGGCCATGATTTGCTAGCAAGGCCGTAGCTAGGCCATTTATCTATCGATCGATCGATCTATCTATCTATCTATCTATCTATCTATCTATCTATCTATCTATCTATCTATCTATCTATCTATCTATCTATCTATCTATCTATCTATCTATCTATCTACCACCCTTTGTGCGAGCACAGCGCGAAAGGCTAATTGCGAAGGAACGACAAAGGAAATGACACACTGCCTAGATGGGCTTTATTGACTGATTGCTTAACACTTCAAAATAATGCTCATTAGCCGGCTGAACATTCCCAAACGTGCGCAAATACTTCAGGCGTGGGGTCCCGAAGAGCACACGTCACACATACATACTTGGCACACGCGCGTTGGCAATCCCTTGTGACCCCAATTGTATGATTCATTCTTATTTGTATCCAGAAATTCTGACTGACCCACCTTACTATCTATCGGAGGCAAATCTAGGATCAGAGGCTCCCAACTATAAAAGACACATGTTACTGTTTTTTACATTTTTAGGGCGGCACGGAGGTCGACAGGGTTCGACACTTTTTATGTTAGTGGTTATCCAGTGGGTTATTTTACGGTCCCCGATGATCATGCCTTTCGTGTTTATCTAGCAGTTGTTCCACTTTTTATGTTAATGTCCCATTCTTCCTGGCCCTTGATTTGCAATGCCGCCGGCTTCCGTTTGAGTGCTGTTATGAATTAATACACATTTGCATTCATATTGTTGCCAGCAGGTTGGATAATGATGCTGTTGTGTGTGTCTTCTCGCAGTATTTCCTCAACCCGCTCAAGAGGTTTTTCTCCGTGGCTGAAATCGACCAAGTGTTTGTCAACATCCCAGTGAGTTTTCCTCTTGTCATATGTTTGGAGGATGAATGAAAAAAATTGATTCTTATTCTTATTTTAAACATTTCACTGCTTTCATACTCGCCGCAGGACTTGGTGAAGGTTCACAAGAGCCTGATGGCTGACGTTCAGGATTCCATCCTGAACAAGAACGCTTTGAACCTCTACCAGATCTTCATCAGCTACAAAGAGAGGTATTTCACCTTTATTGGAAGGAGCATCTCTGTGTGCTGTGCGATTGGCTGGCAACCGGTTCAGGGTGTCCCCCACCGACTGCCCGAAGACAGCTGGGATAGGCTCCGGCATGCCCGCAGCCCTTGTGAGGATAAAGCGGCTCGGATAATGGATGGATGGATGAATAGCGAGGCACTGCAGAGACCCCACTATTCGGATGCAAGCCATTAAGAAGTCAATTTTGCCTTACAAGTACCATTTCACAGTGGGTTGTATCACTTTTGTCTCACAGACTTCTCATCTATGGCATATACTGCAGCCGCGTGGAGATCGCCATCGCCGTGCTGGACCTCATCTGCAAGGAGAAGGAGGATATCCGGCTCAAGCTAGAGGTCAGGATTTTACAAGCTCATCTACACCGTGCTCATCGCGGCGGCATGCATTGTTCACCAAGAAATGTTCCAGGAGTTATGGTCACACTTGCACTTGCAGGAGTGTTCCAAGAGGGCCAATAACGGCAAGTTTACCCTGAGGGACCTGCTGGTGGTCCCTATGCAGAGGGTCCTCAAGTACCACCTTTTGTTGCAAGTATGGAATTTTCATTGAAGGATTTTGGTCATTCTCTTTTCGCATCGTTCGTATGCTTTGTAAAATGACTTCATAGGGTAAAGGAACCATATTTGGTGACTTCATTCAAAATAAACGCTTCAAAAAAACACTTCAAAAATAAAACCTTACAAATTATATTTTATTACTATACACTTCATTAACTCAAAAAGTAGAACACATACTTTTCATCAAATATGTAATACGTAAAAAAAAAAAAAATTAAAAACAAATACGGTGAAAGTGGGTGAAATTCTTACCGCTCTATATTTAACCACTAGGGGGAGACTTTCTCCACATTTTGGCTCACGGTCTCAGTCACGCCACAGAAACATGCAATTGTACGTGTTCAAATTAAATATGTCCTTAAATAAGTTAAATGCCATAATTGATTGTCATCATTTGTTAAATCATCGGGCATTTTTTTGTATCCTGATTGCTTTATGTAAAAAAAAAACAAAAACAAAAAAAAAACGTTGCCCAAGGACCAGCTTTTAAAGTGTAAGAAAATAGAGTAAATACTCCCCCATTGGGCTCGTTCATTTGCGTTGACCTTCACAAAGTCGTCCTCAGGTGTCGTCAACAGATGGCCGCCCGCACACACACACACGCCCTCTCCTTCCATCAATAACGTCCCACTGCTTCTTGCTCGAGAGGATGGCGTGTGCATGTGTGAATTGAAATTGAAATGCACTTCATTGCAAATTCCCTCAGCATCTTAAGGATTAACACTACACGTGTCTTGGGTTGTATTTGGCTTTTTAGTCGGAGTTTTTTTTCACTTTATTTGAAAAGTTTTTTATTTTTATTTAGAAGATTCAAGTTTAAAAAAAAGGTGTGTTTTTTTTTCTGAAAAAAGTTATAATTGGAAATGGAAGTTGTTACTGGTGGTTGACCTAATATGTAACTATGCGATTGTATCTCATTTTTAGGGGATAATATCTCATAATTATGATATTGTATCTCATAGTTGTAACTTTTTTTTTTTTTTTTTTAGACATGGGCAACAATGTGAATTGTCCCATTTACACCTTCTCTTGCTTTGTTTCTTTACCGACAGAAATGACCTTCCGTATTTGTGGGAATAGTTTGTTTATTTTTCTAAATACAACGATCATAACCTTACAAGAGTATAGTTATATTTTTATTTGAAAAACTTGATAATTACGTGACTTTTTTTTTCTCTAATAGAAAATTGTCTTGTTTTTTTAGGGGAAAAAACATGCTGAATAAAGTTGTAATTTTCAGCTAAATGTAACATTGTAAAAAAACAAAGTTGTAATTTTATGAGATTCAGGAGCAAGAGTCATAATTTTAGGAGAATGTAGAAGATGAATATTTTGGAAGATGATGTAATTTAGAAGATTAAAGATGAGAACAAAGGTTGTAATCATTCTGCTAAAATAAATTGTGATTTAAGAGATTTTTTTATTTTATTTTTTTAGGAGATCAGCATGATTAGCCATTAAAACTTAGCAATTAGGTTCTGTCATGTTTTTACGATGGTCGCGGTTTGACACTAAAGTAAATAAATTATTTTCTCCCGCAGGAGCTTCTAAAGCACACTCACGATGCTGCAGACAAGAGCAACCTGAAGGTGGCGCTGGATGCCATGAAAGTAAGTAGAAAAGTGAACAGTGATCCCACAGATTTGTAGTTCGCAGATTGTTTAAAAAACGATTAAATAACCTATTCTGTGTTATTTTCTTTAAAACTCCAACCTTGATGCCAGGCAACTCTGTTGAAGTGAGTTTCGGAGCTTCATTGAGTCAGGCCATAGCCTTGTCTAACAGAGAAATAGTGCTTCACTGCCATCTTATGGCATCTATCGGCAATGACAAACCTTTTTGTGCAGGCATCAAATCCTCACAGCTTTTCACTATTTGTGGCGTGGCTCGGTTGGAACAGTTGGGGTTCTCTGTCCCTAATATTGTGGCCACTGTCATTATTTTCGCATCTGTCCAACTTCTCCTGCACTTAAGACAAACGAGACTGTGTATCAAATGAAGTGTCCTGTGTGTGTGTGTGTGTGTGTGTGTGTGTGTGTGTGTGTGTGTGTGTGTGTGTGTGTGTGTGTGTGTGTCTCAGGACCTGGCTCAATTTGTCAATGAGGTGAAGAGAGACAACGAGACACTCCGGGAGATGGACCAGTACCAGCGGTCCATCGAGAACCTGGTAGGTCTCACGCATGTAACATTTTCATTCAGATCACGTTTGTGTTGCGAAGAAATACAGTCGAATGTGTTCAGGGTCGCCCTGTTTAAAAAAAAGTCTTCATTGAGCAAGGAAACATCAGCTGGTGATAACAATATGGTAATTGTTGCTGGCAGCATCGAGCTAGACAAAGGCCGGCATTCATGCCGAAAGGTATAGAAACCAGCTCAATATTAATTATCGGTTGCTTCTTTTAATTATTTTTGTATGTTTTGATTATGCAGTCCAGTGTCAGGGCCACGCTGGAAAGCAAATGACATTAAAAGTACGGTAGTTGGTAAATAGCTGTTTTGATTTTACAAGAATGCAATTAGATTTGTCTCGAAAAGCATTGTTGTTGTTGATTATTTTCAGACTAAATTATGCTGAGATGAACCCTTTTATGCCCCAATAATGACAACCTGATAAACTGTAGTAACCGCTGTCCCTGAAAGGGTTAATGTCGAGAAAAAAGTTTTCTATTCTGAGTTATTTTGCAAGCATCAAACTCATTTTTAGGAGAAAATGGAGGAACCTTATGAGTACCTTTCTTCGCTTTTTAGAAAAAAGTCTTTTGTTATATACACGTTGTACAACAGCTTCCTTCTGTTTTATGATTTATTCCTATCATTTTTTTCTTCTTTTTTTAAAGTGTTCTATTGCATTACAATACGTGGCCGTATGTTATGATTTTATGGATACATAGCATTTGCAGCACAAGTGTCATATTTTTTTTATATATTGATATATTCTGATCATAACAAAAATAATCTGCTGCTGTACCCGAAAGAACCAGCCTCTAATCCGCTACGGTCGGCCGAGAGGAGACGGAGAAGTGCGCATGGTGTCCAACTTTGACCGCAGGAAACTGGACAGGTTTGCGGAGCGGACATTTTGTCTTCATCTTAACACTCCAGCCGACCGAATTGCCGCGGCCTGGTTTTCAGACACCTATTTTTGTTTGACGTGGCCGCCGTGGTCTGCAAACGACGCGGCGACAACTACGAGATGAAGGACGTGCTCGACCTCAACGTCTTCAAGATCACCGACAACCCCATGTCGGACAAGGAGGGCAAGAAGGTGATCTCGCTCTCCGTTTATAACACAATATTTGATGAGGTACACTTGCGCCATATCCTCAAGTCAAGAAGAATGATCCCTTTCTTGAAAAACCACGCCATGTCATGCTACAGTTGACCTCCGACTCCCAATCCCAGCTCACCTTTAAACACTCAACGTAGCAACGCAGACGAGAAAAAGAGCAAGTCTGCCGCAAACGCGGCACGCCGCACGGCATAGCGAGTGATGAACGCGTGCGCTGATCAGAGGCTGCTCACAGCAATATGTCATTCGCCGCTAAATAAAACTTCAGAGCTCGGATGCGGAGTAGCGGCGGCGGCGGCGGCTGATTTAACGCTCGGCGGAGCCCTAAAAACACTTGTGGAGTTCACGGGAGGGGTGGGGGGGGGCACCAAAAATGGTGAGCGACGGCTGAAACTGATTTGATCAGATGTGACACCACAAGCTGCAGCACATCAGGGGCTTGGGACAAGTGGGGACGCCGCGGAAATTGATCCGCAATATGTCTGTGGGGGGATGTGTCGGATCACACTGGAGAAACTTCGGAACGTTAATTTTTGGGGGTTTTGTGGAAGAAATATGTTTGAAAACATAAGTGATTCCCAGCCAGAGATCATCAGGTGTGACAGGGGAAATGATCCAATTTCTCTTAATTGGACTAAAATGGATTTTGTTGACCAAAAATAAGGCGGCTTTGTTCATCGACACTATCTATGCGAGTGACTTACAGTGACTGGCAGAACAGTGAAATGCTCTTCCACTACTCGAATACTGTAGTCATAGAGTCATTTTGTGAGTAAATTGAACCAATTGGTCCGCGGTGGACGGGGACCGTCGTGCACCAAAACATTTTTGTCATTGGGTCATCAAATGTGGCCCTGAAATAAAACAGCTGTTTGGGATTCTCTCAAAGGCTACCACGCCCCTGATATTGTTGAATATATTTTAAAAAAATTTCCAAGAAAAACAGTTCTTCTTTTCACAAAAATAATGTCAAATTTTTGGAAGGAGTTTTTTTTTTTTTTTTTTTTTGGCTGAGCACTTTTTTTGGCACAGTTTTTTTTTGTTGATAAAAGAAATGTGTTTTAATTTTCCATGGATAAAAAAAATCACAGTGCTATGAGTATAAAGAAATACATTTCGTGACAAAAGTTCTGTGTTTTTTTGAGAAAAAAAAACTGTCATTTTAGCGATCAAATCTAAATTTAGGGGGAACGACTTTCTTTAGGTAAAGGTTAGGGAAATAATAATTTCTGGAGATTGAACTCAGCAACTGACCGTTTTTGAAAAATCGTTTTCAAATTTCTGATGGATGTCGTTGTTTGTCGCCCCTCACATAGTGGTGTTACGGCTTCTACGTGACGCACCAGCAAGGCCACACCAGCTTTGAGCTCTTTTTCAAGACCAGGGAGCTGAAGAAGAAATGGCTGGATCAGTTTGAAATGGCCGTGTAAGTGTAATTTTTTTTAAAAATTACAATTCTGTGTGTCTTTTTGTTGGTCATTGTTTGCATCAGAGGTGAATCAAGTCGCCACAAATTGTACTTAATGTTGGTCACGATGGTGGTACTTGGAGGGAGGAGCCAAGTATTTTCGACAACGCCTTACTCTGACTAACATTTGCCCGCTATCGCTACCCTGCCAACCGAGCGACTCGAACAAAAAGAATGATATTCAGGTGTTTTATCTCCTCCATTTGGCGGACCAGATCGAACATCCGACCGGCTCTGGCCAACCATAACGGTCACCAGTTCAAGATGCACACCTTTGACCGAATCTCCTCATGCAGCTTTTGTCACTTGCTGCTCAGGTAACACTCACGCTTTCTATTCACGTGTTCATCCGTGACATGAGGATGACATCAAATCATGTCAAAATGTGTCTCCGTGCAGGGGCATCTTCAACCAGGGCTACGTTTGTTTAAAATGTGCACTGGCCGTCCACAAGGAGTGCCTTGGTCAGCTGGGACTCTGCAGGAGGACAGGTGAGGACAACCTTTACATTTTTTTTCTCACCCGGGGCTCACCTTTTGTTCCCTCCGCAGAGTCATCCAAGCATCGCTCCAAGGTAAGAAGACCTCCGCTGTTTTGTCTTCTTCCACGTAAGCATTGCTATTTTTCATATATGGATATATATGATGATGGTCTTTCCTCAGTGATGAAAGCCCCCCTAAGTGTACCTTATTCTTAATGTCTGTCCACCATGATGACTGTGACTCATATCGTTTAGGTTCCACTGATCCCGTCTCCCGTCTCTCCTCAGGAAGGCACAGCACCTCCAGATCCAGGTCTGTTTGTTTTTTGGACATTTATATATATACTGGAAATTGAAGAGAATCAATCAACCAAGCGATGATTCGAATTTGGGGCACTCGTAAGTCAAGGCATCGGTGTAGCATTTATCCACGCCGTCGTCAAAGTTTGTCCGTGGCACAGTTGCGGCAACATCTCACTTCGCTTTGTTTTGTGTAAAAGGCTCATGTTGAAAATATGAGCATGTGAGGTGGAGCGGGGCAGTTAATAGGTTCCTCAGGGGGTCTGGATGAAGGCGGGTGACAAAGTGGGCTTGTCGTCTGCCCTGGCATGAGCGCTCCGTCTCCACCTCAGAGCCTGACGCCAGCGGCTTTTTTTTTTTTTTTTTTTTTTTCACCCCCCCCAAATCAAATCATCTGCACCACGTCATAATTCTGCAGACCCCCCCAAGCTGCAGCTCGCAGACCCGCTGGTGAACGGCGGATTCCCCAGGGCAATAACGTAATCCGAGACTACGGTGGCGCCCCCTGCCCGCCGCATGGCGCCCCGCTGTGCGCCCGCACGGGCGATGTGATCGAGCTGATGTTCGCCGACTTGCACAGCTCCTGGTGGCAGGTGCGTGCGTCTCTGCGTGTGCGTGCTTCACGCCACTCTTCGGGGAGGGAGAACGTGTCACGGCGCAGCCTTGGCCCGCACGCGACGTCCTCTGCAAAGTCGCTTGTTTGAGTCCGCGCAGTGCGTGCGTGTCGCTGTGATGTCACAATAACCGAGGAGAAAAAAAAAATGCTGGCGAATGTGAAAAGGAGGACACCGCATCGCTATTGAAAATCTGTTCTGTTTTTACTAAATTGCCTCGGCGTGGGCTTTAATTCGTATGATTACTATTCTTTACCGCAGCCTTCATTTCTGTATTGTTTTTATCCGCATCAATCCAACACAAGCAAAATGAGTTTCACCAAATCTTTGACTGAAATTACTTTGAGAGTTCATGACTACATCACCTTTTGCTAGTTTGCCTTCCTTTCTTCATGAACATATGAAAGATTAATCATTCGATTTCGCTTTATTTCTTATTACTAACTCGCTCTTTCAGGGGGCTTTAATTATGACTCCAAAAGTTTGGCTACACCTCAGCCTCAGCTTCCCCCCCATCTGAAATATCAATTTTCACGCTTGAAAATTCCTAAAATCATATTCTTGGGGTGGGCTACACCTCAGCCTCAGCTTCCCCCCCATCTCAAATACCCATTTTCACGCTTGAAAATTCCTAAAATCATATTCTTCTAGAATGCCAACTTTTGTTTGTATGTATGTACTGTATGTTAACCCTTTCAACAAATACATTTTGTTATGATGTATAGAGTTGTACAAATGATTTTCAATGAAACCTCGTCAAGATATAAGTACTTACGAGGTCATAAAAAATCACATAATTCTTACGCCTTGGTGGAAGTCTGCACTCCCATCTGTCACTTGAACGATGACGTAAAGCGTTTATGGTAACGCGTGACACACGGGTCATGTGACTCCCTCTTTGCTTGGTCAGATGAAATCATAGAGCGGCATTGTATGATGTCAGCGGCGAGTTGATGAATTTAGAGGCTTTCGCGGGACAACAACATGCTGGCCTTTTTTTCATGGTGGGGGCGGCAGCTTCTTCTTAGTGAGGCCAATGATATCGTTTGACCTTTTCTGTTTTTTTTTTTTTTTTGAAAGGCCACTGATTCATCCTGGCTGTTGGCGATGGCATTAAAGCCTCATCCGCCATGTTTGTCCGTGTTGTGGATTTCTTCATGAACATATGAAAGATTAATCATTCAATTTCGCTTTATTTCTTTTTACTAACTTGCTCTTTCAGGGGGCTTTAATTATGACTCCAAAAGTTTTCACCGTCATTTCTTTATTGCTTTTATTGGCGCAGATCAAAAACTTCTTTGCTGATGTCCATGACATTTTTCTTGATTGAAATCACTTTCATTCTTTTATATTATTTTACCATCCTTTGTTGTTTTTATCGGCATGAATCAAAAACGAGCAAAGTGTTTTCAATGAAACCTCGTCAAGATATAAGTACATACGAGGTCATAAAAAAATCGCATAATTCTGACGCCTTGGTGGAAGTCTGCACTCCCATCTGTCACTTGAACGATGACGTAAAGCGTTTATGGCACACGGGGCATGTGACTCCCTCTTTGCTTGGTCAGATGAAATCATAGAGCGGCATTGTATGATGTCAGCGGCGAGTTGATGAATTTAGAGGCTTTCGCGGGACAACAACACGCGGGCCTTTTTTCCGGCCTGTTTTTCATGGTGGGGCGGCACCTTCTTCTTAGTGAGGCCAATGATATCGTTTGACCTTTTCTGTTTTTTTTTTTTTTTTTGAAAGGCCACTGATTCATCTGGCTGTTGGCGATGGCATTAAAGCCTCATCCGCCATGTTTGTCCGTGTTGTGGCAGACCTCCAATGAAAAAATATATCCGGATCACAGTTTTCAATCGTCGGTGCACTGTAATGCCACTGAGGCAATAGGTTGACGGCAGGTGGCGGCGGGGGGAAATAAATAAAACCCAACCTCCTCAAAATATGAAAAATATTTTTTCTAATTGGGGGAAAAAAATCTGTGAATGTGTGAACTGTGAGTTGGATGTCCATTAGGTATGAAAAAAACAAAAAAAAAAGCATTTTCTTCTGATATGTTTTTTCTTGTGAGGTTTTCCTTCTTATAAAATCGTAGAAAGGGTTCTGTCAGTCGTCATCATTTTTTCTTGTGAGGTTTTCCTTCTTATAAAATGGCAGCTTTTACTGCAGACTTAAAACAATCGTACAATCTCAAGTGTCATGTTGGGTCAAAAGTCGAAGGATAAAAATGTTTCGTAAGACACGTTTTAAAAATGGACAGGGGGTGGGGTGCTTGATTAATACTTAATGGAAGGTCATTCCAAAGGGAAGTACCGGAAACAGACAAGGCTTGATCCCCACTGAGGCTCCGCCTAGTCCTCAGTCACTCCAGTAGCGGCTGGTCCGCAGACCTGAGGCACCGCGGGCAGGCGCGTCGGGAGGTAAGGTGGAGCGAGACCATTTCAAGATTTCAAAACAAATAAAAGTACCTTTGAATGAACTCTCAAATGTACAGAGAGCCGGTGAAGCGAGGCCACAATTGGGGTTATGTGCTCCCTCTTACGAGCACCAGTTAATTAATGCCAGAAATAATGCAGTACTTTTCCTAATGTAAAATGTTGGCCCAACGTGGTCCGCGGCCAGACTTGACCAACCTTTGCCATTGGAGGACAAGACTGTACCATTTGGGGTTGGGAGTTCATTTCCCTCTTGACACCATTGTCAAAACAAGAACATCGTAGGACAAGACTGTACCATTTGGAGTTGGGAGTTCCCTCTTGACACCATTGTCAAAACAAGAACATCGAGCAGAAAAACAGACATTGATGTTGTCTTCTAAATTCAAAGGTTACTGCGAGGGATTTGGCTTCCAAACAGAAGCACTTGTGATGACAATTAAAGCTCCACAGGGTACCCTTAATCTCGGGCGTCCCCGGCGGCGCCACAGGATAGAATTACCTACCCGACCCCCCTCCGCCCCCCCATCTCCCCATCTCGATCCGCCTTCACACATCCACCCTCCGCCGTTACCCAGAAGGCAATTATCTCCGTCCCGCTGGCACAGCAATACAATCAATCACAGTGATTTCATTTGATCCTTCGGCGGGTGCCTCCTGTTTATGCTGCTCGAGTAATGCGTTTAATCTTTTTAGCACGCGCTTATCCAGGGCATAACAAATAGAACCAAAAGAGCTTGGATGAAATGTTATTGCGTAGAATGAATCACAGAGAGTCTAATCGAGTTAAACCGCCAGGCTTTTTTTTTTCCACGCTCTCGCCCAAAAAAGTGCGATGGACAATTGGAGATGAGTCGATGAACAAAAAAAAACAAAAAAAAAACACGTAAAACGGGAGTCGGTGGGGACTCCGTTTTCTCAATTAGCGCTAACGACGGCCGCTTTGTTGACTTAAACGTTTACAAATGAACTCAGTCTGTCGCAATGAAGTTCACAAGATGGACTGGAGCGTCACTTTGGAAGGCAGAACTCTGCCAAGGATATCTGGCATATCATACACTCGAAGCTGAAAGTCAGACGGTCCGAAACGTCGAAAAAGTCAGCGTTGAAACCATTGTCACGACAGCGAGACTTCAGCTTAGTGAGCAGTTGAAGTATGTGGTGGTTTTAAAACTTGGGGGCTGTGAGCTGGAGTTTGGGGGTCCGCAAAATAACTTGCGCGGACATAATCGAGAACATGCAAACTCCACGAGGACGGTCGGAGCCTGGAATGGAACCCTTGCCAGCCACATTTTAGTTACCGTTTCACTTGGGGGAATGGGGAGGGTGGGTTATGACTGAAACCATATAAAGAAGTCAAGAATAACCGTTGATTTAACTATTGCTTAAGTTTCTATCATGAGGGGTTTGGTCACAAGAAAAGGTTTGGAATATCCCTCTTATTTATTTCATATGAGCATTTAAAATTTTGGCAGACATTTTTAGAAAGGATCATGGAATTTGACATGTTTGAGCTGCTTTGCGGGCCACATGAAATAATATAGTGGGCCAGATCTGGCCCCGGGCCTTGAGTTTGTGCGGGCCACATGAAATGATATAGTCGGCCAGATCTGGGCCCCAGGCCTTGAGTTTGACACCTGTGGCTTTAATCCTCTCTTTGGGAAAGTGCAACATGTGCCCAAAATCATAGCACTTGCGATAACGTTCGCTAGCCAAACGCAAGGCAGTTACGCTTCCTTTTTCTTGCCTAATATGCTCCATACAATTTTCGTGACTCTAACAACGGTTCATGGCAATCGGTTGTATCATTTTTTTTTCTTGTATCATCCTGCAAGCAGGCAATCAAATAAATACCTTTGCATCCAATTCCTCCGCTAAATAGAGATAAACAAGAGTGTCTGTGAAAGTACAGTTTGTTTGGTCTCCGCGCTGCTTGCGTATTCACTGGTGCAAACGAGTCTCCCATTATTTCGGGGGCCTAAACGAGCCCCTTGTTGTGACGCGCTACAAATCAAACTGCCGGCAGAGTCGCGAGCGTAATTAACCGGGCGCGGGCTGCAAATTAGACGTGCCGCTTGTTGCGCACTAATTGCCGAGGATTTATCCGCGGCGGTGTGGGAGGGAAGGGAAAGGTGAGGAAGGGGTGTGATTGGACGGGGAGTGCGCGGGACACATTTCATGCGATTTAATGTCCCGTCCTATTCACAGGGCAGAATCCCGGCGAGCGGCAGGATTGGCTTCTTTCCCAGCGACGCTGTGAAGCCTTGCCCCTGCGTAAGTGTGCATATTTTCTCGCCGATCAATACGCCGCATTAAGCGTGAGCGAGATGCATTTAGCCAAGTAATGGCCACTATTGACGTCCGCGGCGAAGAGATGTGCTTTTCCATTACATGCCTGCGCTCCTGTTGAGGTCTGATTTGAGCCCCCCCCCCAACCCCTGCTGTGCCTCCACGATCACATTAGCGAGCCTCTGACCTCCATGCCTTTCAAGCGCAATGAATCGAATAATAACCGTCGTGTTTCTTTTCTTCTTCTGCGACGTGCCAGCTACCCAAGCCTGTCGATTACTCCGCACAGCTCTGGTAATAACACGTGAATTCTCAATTACGTGCAGTTGTTCACATTCACAATGACTTGGCGGTGCTTTTGCAGGTTTGCGGGGCCGATGGAGAGGTGCCAGGCCGAGGAGGAGCTTCAGGACAGAGGGAACAGCACCTATCTGGTTCGGCATCGGAGTAAAGAATGCACAGAGTATGCCATTAGTATAAAGTAAGTCGTCATTGTGGAAAGGATTCCCTTTTCAATTGGACTTCCAGGAATGGTTTTGTAGGATTCCGTAGATGGATCTGTATTTGAGTCACTAATGGTGTAGCGCAGGGGTGTCAAACTCATTTTTGAGTTACGTCTTCCTTCAAAGGGCCGTTATGACAGTGAAACCACAAAAAAATGTTTAATCGCACCTATTACTTGTATGGGTAACAAAATTATTGCAAAATCTCAACGTCATTTATTACACATTAATCACATTTGACATTTCAGTGCATTTTTTTCGCAAGGATCATGCAAGTTGACACACATGATTTTCTTTCAGGGGGCCACATAAAATGATGTGGCGGGCCGGATCTGGCCCCCGGGCCTTGAGTTTGACATCTGCGGTGTAGCGGTACACTCGCATGACTTGTGTGCGGGCAGCGTCGGATCAAGTCAGTGCGGATGGTTGTTCGTCTATGTACGTTCCAAGACTGGCTGGAGACCAGTTCAGGGTGTAGTCTGTCTTTCGCTCGAAGTCCGCCGGCAGAGGCGCCAGCGCGGCTACGACACTCGTGAGGCTAAAGCGGGTTCAGATCGTGGAATGATACATTTTTGAGAAAAAGCTCTGCATTTGCCAGGATAGTTCAGTTTTCGATAGATCCACAGCAGATGGAACTTTGTTGATGGATCACGGTTTGCTGCTCCTGATAGAACGTCCAAGATCTGTCTTGGACTGGACTTCTAGGGTGGACCCATGGTTCACTCAAAAACTCTGTTCTTGATTTAACTTCCTCGATCGTTTAGTGTTGGATAGTTTAGTGTCGGGTGGCCCCGTGATTGACTGGTTAGCATGTCGGCCTCACAGTGCAGAGGTGCAGGGTTTGATTTGTTACATTTGATTGACTTATTTTTTTTCTACGTTCTGAACAGGTCTTGCTTTGATACAAGTTTGCTATTGCCCGGGGAAGTAATGCTGAGACCCGCGTTTAACCTGTTACGAAAATTGACCAGAGAAGCATGATATGTCTGTTTGAGGCCATCAGAGTAGGTGAAGTAGCATGTGGCTCACCGCCCACGGTTGTTTTTGTACTCTCTGTTCCGAGCATTTGATTGTAGCTTTGCAGCCCACGCAGCCAATGCGACAGCCGCTGCCGCGTTCGGCGGAAGACCTTGTGTACGGCCTCTATATGTGTCTGCTGTATGTGATTGCGAGGAAATAAACTCGAAAGGGAGAGAAACTCAGTGCCCGGCCGCGCACTTTAGCTTGTGTTTAATTTGAGCAAAAGGGATCAAGTGCAAGAAGTACAAGCGTCTCTGCAGTGCGACCCAAGTCGAAACTCAATCTGTGAATTTGCCTCGTGTGACGACTAGAGTCTGAGAAAGATGTAAAACTACAGCTGTCTTAGATGTCTCCCTCCTCCAACACACCTCATTTAAATGATCAGCTCAGCAGCTAGCTTAGCGAAAGCTTGAAAGCGATCCTTTTATTGTGAAAGTTGTGCTTTTATTTGATCTGCACACGTGGGCGCTTGTACAAGAGAGGTAACAAGTAAGCACCACGACTCGCATCTGCAGTTTTGCCAACTGGGCCACACTTTTGCTCCATGAAGTGACTTTTCCGACAGATCATTTGCAACTACCTGCAACCTTTTAAGAAACCTGACCAAGCAGTCGTGACTCAGTGACGTTCAGGCTTTGAAGAAGAATTTCAAGCATTTTTGTCACATTTTTCTTTGATTCAATTCAAATGCTATTATTCTCTCGGACGTATGTGCCACTTGGTCAACTGCGGGCGCGATAAAACATTTTTCAATAAACCACTGTAATGTTAGTCATGCTTAACAGAGGATAATGATCGTTCGTATGCCTGAAGATTACAACAGTATATTTTGTGTCAACCATCATTTATCTTCAAATAATGTGTAATTCTCTTTATTTGATGTTTAGTTTGACAGCCATTCACGCTCCGCGAAACTGCTGCTTGTTGTGACGCGACGCAAGTTGAGCTCACTGCCACCACTCGACGCTCATGTCTCAAATCATATCTCGACGTTTTGTGCACAAGCTAAAGTAAAAAAAAAAAATCTTCAAATACTTCTAAGTCAGGTCACTTGTATCCCGGCGCACCAATGTACCTGTATTTGTAAGCTTGATAACTGGTTAGTTTGATGCGCAAAGTAACAGGAAGGTTAAATCTGACCGCATGTTAAAACAAACGTGACAACATTCTGCCATTAGCCATTCGTCTCATTTGATGTGAGTGAATGTGGAATGCTCTAAAGAGGTCTTGAGTGTGCTCTCGCAAGACCTTCGTGACTTTCAACACGGGAGGCCGGGCCTGACGTTTGGAAGCGTGTCTCGTTGATTAGCAGCCCATGTCTTATTCATCCTCGCGCAGGTTCAACGACAGAGTCAAGCACATTAAGATTCTGACCAAGGACGGCTGCTTTTACATCGCAGAGAGTCGACTCTTCAAAACGCTGCTGGTAAGGCTCCGAGGTGCTCCACAAAGCGTGAAACTTGAGTGGAATCCTGTCTATTTGATGTCGTTCCGTTCAGAGGGTTTTGTTGCCAATCACCGCAGAATAACACCATCATTAAAACATGCTAACTAGATGAATAAATCAATAAAATAAACGAAGTACAGTGAAAAATAGGGAGTCGTGAGTTGGTAGGTGGTAAGTAGAGCATTTTCTGTTGCTGCAAAGTGACAGTAGGCGTATTGGGGGGGTGTACACTAGCTCCTCTTGCTAGCTAGGTACACTTGGTAAGTAAAGTACACTGAAAAAACTCTTTTGTTGAATATATTTGCATCCAGATACATTTTTAAAGTAGACGGCACATCTCTCTAATGCGACACACCGTTTTTTTTTTTTTTCCAGTATGTGTTGTTAGGTAAGTATCATAGGAAGGTAGTTCCAGTAGTTAGTTATAGTAGCATGTTAGCAGGTTGGTTGATATTTACGGTACATGGATGTTGGTAGGTACAGTTGGAAGGTAGCTCGACAGGAACAGTAAATTGGCAGGTATGAAGGTACTGAAGGAAGGTAAGGCACACTAAGTAGTACAATAGTAGAGGATTAGGTAGTTTGCGAAAATTACCTGATTAACCCTTTCAGGGACAGCGGTTACGACAGTGGGTAGCTTATCGTCTTATCAGGTTACAGGGTGAATGAAAGGGTTAACATGTCATTCGGTGACATGCGTTTTGGTTTCCTTGCAGGACCTGGTGAAGTACTACAAGCAGCACTCCTTAAAAGAAGGCTTCAGCAGCCTCGACACCAATCTTCGTGTCCCTTACCGGGAATGCTATGACGGAAGCTCATCTTGGGCCATTAGCAAGACTGGCAGCGGTGAGTGCACCCTCGCAAAAAGACTTCGCCGCAGAGACTCTTGCGTCTGACAGCTGTAGATGCTCCCATCTTAGAGCAAATACGGATGCTGGGGGGGAAAAAAAAAATCTGAATTCATTTGATGGCACTGTCTTGTGGGCTTTTGTGGAGAAATTCATTTTGCCCGTGAAAAGCCATCAGGGGTATGTCAACGCGGTGTCTTTGATAACAAGCACATTCTCGAAGGAAGGAGTGAGGAGACGGCAGGTAGGCAAGAAGTCACTTTAATGAGGCGGTTAGACAGACAAGGGATGATATGGTCAGAAACCAGACAGATGGCTGAAATGGAATGTGACTGACTTTAATGAACCTCCAGTTGTTGCATCTGCATAGATCCTTAAAGGTTGGCACTGTAGGCAAGTAGCTAATGCGGTTAGGTGACAACAGCGTGTAGTAGGGCTGTGCGATATGGACGGAATTTCATATCTCCATATTCTTGCCTGTGATATCTGGATAGCGATATTACTCTGGGTTCAGTGCAAACTAGAAGAAGAAAAAAAACAACCCCAAAGGATGGGAAAAGTTCTTCTTTTTTCCCCAATCATGATGTTTTCTGAAATAGTAGAAAAAGAAATCGACCAATAATAAAAGTGAAATGAATGGAGAGGCATCCTGGCAGCTCACCAGGCATCGCCAGAGTGCTCCCAGTTCGAGGTCGCCGCCCCAGGCGGGCAACGGGAGACCCACCATTCATGACCGCCATGCCAGATAGCACGCTGCTCGCCTCTGACACGCATGCACAATTTTCCTGACAGGACATGACATGTCACTCGCGCAGCCAGCCGAGTAGAAGAAGAAGAGGGAAAGAAGAAGAGTGAGTGACACAAACCTGAGGGAAACCCCGGGTGTCGTGGCGGGAATATTTCCGGGGGAAGAAGTTTGCAAATAAAAAGCGCAGGAGGGAGCTGGAGTGAAAATACGTAAACAAGCACCATCGCTAGAACAAAGCTAACGTTAGCCTTTTTGTGTGTGCGCGTGCGTGTGTGTGTGTGTGTCTGCACATCCTCACGCGGCTTCAAAGCAGCGGCGCCATTCAGCGACAAGACGCCTTTACAGAGGCGCTGCTTCCTCGGTGCATTCTGGGATAGATTATTATTGCCTTAAGTCATCCGCCCCCGTAGACTTAGAGCGAGATTGTGTGGGCACCGGCTTCCGTGGAGAGACAGATGCCATGCCAAAAAAAAACAACAACAAAAAACTGAAATAAAAATAAATAAACACAATCAAAAGAAGTGCTTATGGACAAAAAAAAAAAAGAAGATGCTGCTGCTGCTCTGCCAGACAGGCATTTATTTGATGAAATGCATGTGTACAAATAAAGGCATCACCTTGAGAAATTTGCCTGGCCACTTGTTGCTTGGCAGAGTTCAGAGGGCACGAATGTAAGTGCCCTCATCGGTCAATGAAAAACACGTACAACTCTGTACATCATAACAAAATGTATTTGTACAAGTATAAAGAGATGCGAATCTTTAATCTGTACTACAGTGGACAGCTTATCATGTTATCAGGTTACAGGGTGCGTGAAAGGGTTAATAGGCTCCTCCTCCCAAATATTTGCTCGGCTACTTGCTGCTGGCTGAGTTGAGAAAGCTCAAGTGTAACTGCCCATAGGCCAGTGGGGGAAAACAAACGCACGAATCTATAAGTAACAATAAAAATCCAAATCTCAAAGCCTCACCTCCGTAGAAGCCGTCCGCAGTCATTTGCCGGCCTAGTTGTTGCTAGGCAGAATTAAGAGGGCACAAAGACAACTTCTCTATAGGCCAATGAAAATACAACAATAAAACAAAAAAAAAATCTATTCAGAACACCAGAATCTGACTGGACCAATTTCAAAGTCTCACCTCAATTGATGCCTCTGCCAAATGTTTACTTGGTCACAAGCGCAACTGCCCTGGAGGCCAATTGATTAAAAAAAAAAAAAAAAACAGATCTACACAAAACCCATCTGTAAAATTATAAAAAAACGTCACGTTATTAAACCCCTTGCCCATATATTGGTCTGTCCCCTTGGTGCAGACTTCCACTCATTCTTCTCTCCCACTCAACATTGCTTCCTTTGCTTGTTCTTTGACTTTGCCAACTTTTCTCTCTCTCTCTCTCTCTCTCTCTCTCTCTCCTTCTCTGTGCACTCCTGTAACCCTCTGCCTCTGCTGCTCTCTCTCTTTCTCTCTCACTCTGTCTTTTTGGGCTGTGTTTGTGTGTGTAGTTGCTCCCGGTGGTTGCAGCTTTGTTCCTCCCTCATCCTCTCCTTTCTGGTCAGGTACAGCTACATGGCCTTTCTCTGCTCTCCAGTCTTGCCGCATGACTTTTTTTTTTTTTTTTGCCACTCCACGAATAAATAATGCAAAAAAAGTGTTGACATTCAGCAGCCAGGATTTGGCTTAAAAAGAAAAAAAAAGGGACATAGCGAGGAACTATTGTTGGTAGTCTGTTGGTGTTCAAAATATACCCAGATCAAAAATAAGAATAATAATAAAAATGTAATAAAATTAATTTGAGTTGAAAAAGTACTGTATGTTTTTATCACACAGCAAAAAAAAAAAAAAAAAATCTGCTCAGCCCCTTTCAATTTTATTGCAAGCTAAAACCGCACCCCCTGAGGCGCATGAATAGCCTCTTGACAAATTAGAGTTTGTGATATATAATTTCCCCCGTTTGATACACGAGCTAAACATACAGTTAGCATCAAATTTGGAAAAAAAAAAAATCTCAATCTTCTGATGTATCGTTTCTGTTCATGATAGAGTATAATCGATACATGCGCTTCACTACGGGTGAGCTTTAACTACGAATGGACAAACTAGCGATATTGAGACGTTCTCATATCTGTTTCAACGTATCGATCCGCTCGGCTCCGACATCACTTCAACTCTTTGAACTTTGTTGCTAACCAAAACATCGGCACCTACTCAACAATCTGTGTGCAGTCCGTTTGGCATGTTGTAAAGTTCAATATTGCTTTTATTGTCAACAAGTAGCGCTCCAGTACAGACGCTGAAACGCGGTTACATCCCGCTCGGAAGAAATCCTTGGATGCGACCTTCCCTGCATGTTTTTTTTTTCAATCACATTTTCGCTCACAAAATGATCGCATGTTTAAGTTCCCCCGATGACATCCGCCCCTTCGTGGTCCACCAGTGTTTTCTCCCAGGGTGGTGGCCGTGGCCGTGGCTCGCTACGACTTCAGCTCCAGGGACCCGTGGGAGCTGCCTCTGCTGCGGGGGGACATGGTCAATATCTACTCAAAGATGGCCAGTGGCTGGTGGAAGGGGGAGGTGGCCGGAAAGGTGCGCCGCAATCTGACTTCGGCTACCCGATTCCGATTGTGTTTTTATTGCACTTACGGGACCTGTATCTGATTTATTGATTAGATAATTAATAAACAGCAAAATCTGAATTGAGCAATGAGACCTGCAGTCTGAACATAGTTTGATTTTGTATGCTTACTTACAGGGTGTCTGCAAATCCTTAAAATGTCTTGAATGAACGTTTTCCTTCGGGCGCTAAAAGAAATGCCATACACGTACTTTCGTGGTACAATGGTCTGTTTTCGTGTTCTCCCAAATATTTCCTCACAAATTTTTTTAAACATACAAATAAATTAATTGAAAAATTAATAACCAAAAAAAAACATATGCTGCAATGTGTGCCTACAAATTGTTTTTTTTTTTAATTTTATTTTTTTTAATGATATTATCTGCTACCGATCTTGCTCTGTTTCTATTATAACCCGTGCATGCGTTGTGTGTGGGCTCTTGTTTCCAGGTGGGCTGGTTTCCTTCCACTTACGTGGAAGAAGAGGACTGACTCAACCAGCGGATGGATGTCCCATCCGTGTGACCGTGACGCTGAGTCGCCTCCCCCGCACGCCACGTCTCTTTGATGTCGCGGGGAGAAACTCAAGAGGAAAGGGCCGCACCCTCCAAACCTTCGCTGGCAGGACTCTTATGCAGAGCACATGTCACATCACGGATCTGTATCTGGACTCCCCCCCCCCGTCCCCATACACCCCCGCCTTCCGTCCTCTCTCTTTGCCTACTCACCTTGTCTTATTATTGATGACTTGGTGGGCTGGTGTGAACGTTGCCTCGGTTGTCGTCATGTTGTGTTAGCGGGGAAGGCTCAGTCAGCCGACTGGAGGGCAGACACGTCCAGCTGACGGGTGCCAGTCTGATGCTGGAACTCTCTTGTCTTCACAAGTCGGGTAAATAAAGGGAATATTTAATTGAGTCGACAGAATCCAAATTTTGACATATCGTTTCAATTTCTGATGATGTTTTCATCCATAGCATTTTGAGCGTAAAAACTGGGCCTTCTGGTGGATCGTGGGGGCACCTGACTATTTGGTAAACTAAACTTTACACCAGTTGGACAACAGGTCGAAGTATTGGCACATGGAGTGCAACACGTTTTTTGTGAATGTGAAATCTCCAAGTGCCCATTTCACAGTTGTGATTTGTAATCACCCTGGCTTCACATTATCCACCCGTAAAGGTCTGAATTCAGTTCCTTCGAAACATACTTAGCGTGCTTCGACCTCCTTCATGGACTCCAGCAAATCGGTTTGTGCTTCCGCCATATCAAGGAGAGCGCGCTTCTCGTGCACCAATTTTTAAGGGAATGAGAGAAGCCGCTTTGATTGGATGTGAAGCGACTCAGCTTTGTTCACGCCCACAACGGCGCAAACATTCCCGTTTCAAACTGCGCCAAGCTGCATCTTTTGTACAAGTGTCACTTATCAATCCATTTTAATGAGGGGTGGGATAAAATAACCATAACGTAACATGTCAGTATATTTTCATTTATGATACAGTATTGATATTTATGTGATAAATACAGTTTGAACTAAGGGTGGGACTAAATATCATTATTGTTGAGTACTGTTTCCACCCATGATACAGTATCAACATAAATTAATTAAACGATTACTCACAGTGCAGAGGTGCCGGGTTCGATTCTGGCTGTGGCCTTCCTGTGTCGAATTTGCATGTTCTCCCCGTGCCTGCGTGGGTTTTCTCCGGGTACTCCGGTTTCCTCCCACATTTCAAAAACACTCATGGCAGGTTGATTGGGCACTCCAAATTGTTGAGGTGTGATTCTGAGTGCAAATGGTTGTTTGTCTATGCACACCCTTGTGCTCCAAGGGGCAGCGTGGTGCACACGTGCCGATAACACAGCTCGAGTTACATTGGTTAAATGACCAAAAAGACACCAACGAAGAAGAAGTTGTCCAGCTGGGTGGAAGGAAGAAGCAGGATCCAAATGTTTGGAAAGAAGTTAGTCACCTCCTTGGATGGAAGGGGAAAAAAACTTGACTATTGCTGCTTCATACAAGGCAAGGATTGACAATGGGCACTCTGACAAAACAGCAAGTGCAACTTGGAATGAGTTGGCATTAAAGCACAACTGCTGTGAATGCTTGGAGTGGAAAGACTTGGAGGGCATGACAGCATAAGATAAGGTAGGAGAGCAAATGCATTTCTCTCTCAAATACGGATGATGCCTGCTTGCCGGAGCAGATATGTTCTGCAAAGTAACGTCGAATTATATTAGAAGAGAGACTAAAGTCAGATGACTTGAAAATGTGCACTTTGTAAAGTTACTGTGTAACGCGTTGCTGCCATCACTGGCCACAATTGATTTGACAGTGAGTGCAATGTACTTTTCAAGTGTTTAACATTGAACTTTATTCTATTTGCTGACTCCACATAAACACAGCAAGATTGTTTGGGAAAAAAAATGCATCCAAACATTTATGAAACAGCAAGCGTGGTGTGACATTTGAGGACATTTGTCAATCCAGAGGTAGTCAGTCTTCACCCATGTGAAGAAAGGAACATTGAAAGGTGTGTGCGTGCATGTGCGTGTGTGAGGTGGACTGTATTCTTTCATGTTCAGGTCTTCATTCGAACCACTGTTGGGGGGAGGGGGGGGGGCTTCGTTTGATCACCCCAAAAGAGCTTCAGTGGAAACGCCAAAAAAGCTTTCCACGTTCTTTGGATTTTGTTTGCCTTTTTTTTTCTTCAATCTTTGTGGTTCTGCTAGGCATGATTCAAGGGTGATGTAACACCTGTTCACTCGAGAGAGCGAGCCTAAAGGCGTTCAAGCGACGATGTTCGACGACACGCGCGGCGAGTGACTTTCATCAATAATTGATCAAATGGTCTCCTTTTGAATTGTGCTTGACAAATGTCAGATTGGGGAGGCGCGAAAGAGCCCGCAGCCGGAAACACCTTCGTGACCGCATGTCCTCTTTTTTTGAGGATGTGTCCAATCCCCTCCACCCACCCCTAAAAAAAAGTCAAATGAGATGCTCTTCAATGTCATCTGTGCTCTTCTGCTGTACTGTGGCCTGCGTTTCTGTTTAAGTCCTGCCTCTGATGTTTTCCCTGCGCAGTCATTGGTGGACTTTTCAGTCTCTGTTGATGCAGTCATTGGACGCACGACACGTCAGTCGTGAGATAAAGTCATTCATTATTCGAAGAAAAAAAACACAGTTGATGACAAAAAAAGTTGGAGGAAAACTATTTAAAAAAAAACACACACAAAAATATTGGATGAAAAATCTAAAAACATTCCATGAAAAGTCTACCAAAAAAAGATACTGGACAGATATATAACAATGTTTAAATTAATCATTTTTTTGACAAAAATATCAGATTAAAAAAAATGAACAAATGACTACACGGTTGAAAAAATATCACCCCCCCCGACCCCCCCCCCCAAAAAGTACAATTTATAGGGCTAGTCTACAAAAATGTTAGAGTACTGCACTTGAATCACAAAAAATATTGGACGGAAATATAGCAATCGGTTCTCAAATGTTGGAATACAAATATAAATTGTTTAAAAATTGCATGAATTGGGGGGCGGGGCGGCTGCAGCATCATACATACGCTTACATTGTCAGCCGCTGCGGCATGCAAAAAGACCACAACTCCTCCTCCCAGTGACGTTAAAATCAATAATCACTATCACTGAAATTTGAAACCCTGATACTAACAGTATTGCAATCGTATCACACTTTACCGGGAAGCCATTTTTCATATCTACTTTCAAGATGGTTTCCAGATACATTTTCGCTTTGTACAGGCTGCAATTGCCACGCCGCATTGAACCGCAACGCCGCGTGGAAGGCGAGCTTTCGCTCCTGCGGCGGGGCGTCGAGCAATCAGTATTCTCGTAATGTAAACACCGCCTGAGGCGTGCTTTACCCGCCCCGCTCCGCAGCCTCTCTAATGACCCGATTCTGCCGGCTGAGCGTTCGGCCGCACTTTAGCGCTAACGCTCCCGTCACACAAAAAAAGGGGCAACAAAACCCCCGAACGTCTCCCCCCTTAAGAAGCCTCTTCGCCGTAATCTGATTGTTCCCGTCTCGGGTACGGAAGATGAAAAGCGGCGACAAGGACTTTGGACTGCAGCCGTGGAGAGACGTGGATCTATCCATGGACTAGATCAAGGATGTGGAAGCAGGGCTACTCAAATTCAAATCTTAAAAGAGCCACGATTGTATTTTCAGTCAGTCAAAGGTGCATTTATTGAGATTCGTCAGTTCCGCATGCGGCAACACAAGTAGCCGGATAATTAGCAAGCCGCGCAGACATTGTCTTGAAGACCGACTGATATTGCTCCCGCTTCCTGAGCAAAGTTGACACCTGCGGGCAATCAAACAGAGCACCTTGGGCTCTCTCGCTCCGAATGGCGCCGCCACCGCCTCGCCTCGCCCTCGGGCATCCCTTTCTGTCTCCCTACCCCGCTTCGTCAGGTAATTCTCAAGCGCTAATGGTCAGCGCCGAGCGACAGGTTTCTCTCTCTCTCATGCTCGCCTTTGGACGTAGCGCCACCGCCTTCTCTGCTTCGAAGCCCAACCCCACGTACACTTCAGAACAAATACTTAGACCACTCGTTCCTCCATTTTTCCAAGCCACTCTGCCAACTGCAGCACACCGTCAAACAAACGCTGCCCTTTCCAGGCAATGTATTCCGACTTTCAACGATACAGAATGATCTTGGCGCACCGTCGGAATAAAAATCTCAAGGATGTACTCGGCAGATCCGACTTCTTCGGACCGCCACCCACTAAAACCCCCCTCAGATCTTATCATGTCACAATGAATGTCATCAAGACAGAACTTGCCCAAAATCAAAGTGGGCGTGTCCAGCTTTGTCCCCCGAAACTAAGAAAAGACAAAAAAAAAAAAAAAAGAAATAATAAAAATTCACAAATAAACAAATAAACAAGAAATAAATAAGGTTACCAAAACAATATACAAAAAAAAAACCAACAAAATCTCCAGCATGCTATTCATGTGTGGTACTGTTCAGCTGTCAAGAAAAATAGACAAAGGTTGCACAACAAGAAAAGAATTGGCCTCAGCGCCAAACTTCGTGCCAGGTGGTGGGTGTCGATGAACAAAGAAAAGCATCGGCACACTTCCTCACCTCTCCTCGATATCTTCTCCTCCTGCCCTCGGGTCCCGCACCTCGTAGGTTGAGGAAGGGGGGGCGGGGGAGGGGGGCTCCTAATGGTGGCCAATAGAAATGTCGGTCGGCCATCATGGCACAGGGAACAGATTATTGATAATGCTGTTCCTCCGTTCTAAAGTGAAAGACGTTGAAGAGTAAAAGCGAGCATACCCATTTGTTATTTTTATGTGTATTTGTATTTCTGTGTATGTGCCGTATGTATGTCGTATCTCATCCGGTTGACTTTGACTTTCTCAAATATGGCTTTTCAATTGGACTGTGATTTTTAAATTGGTGCTGTTGTTAAATGCAGTTTTTATTTTCAAAACAGTAATCCATGCCTTCGTTGCATCTCAGCCGAATGACTGGAATACACTTTATTTTGGAGTCGGCCAATCTTCTCTGAGGCGCCTCCGGTTGGTCTACAATGCCGCCGCTCAGCTCCTAACTGGAGCTCGTAGCTCATAACTCCAATTCTGGCCTCCCCTTCACTGGCTCCTTGTACAACGTCGAGGTGATTTGGAGATTCTTTTGTTAAGGATTCCGAACGATCAGCAGTGGTGATCATGGAATTGGAATATGTCAATTCTTTTGAAAAATCCCCATGGCTAGTATTAATTTCCAAACAACTCCCTTTTTTTGCGGGCCCTTTCTCAACGTGGTTTCTACCATCACAATGAACTCATAAAAACCTGACACACCACCTTAAACATGCCTCTTCAACACTTCTAGAAATATACTTTACATAAAAAAAGATGCACAACATAACATATGGCTTGACCCAGTGCACCGACAGCCAAACTTCCTCTCTCAGTTTAAAAAAAAAAAAGCTGAATTCCAAAGCCAAGCATCAAGCTCAGAGCCACCTTCTCGACCTTCACCCTCTCTCCCCAAATCATAATCCTGAGCATCTTGACGTGGGGCAGGCAAGATTATGAATTCCCTTCCTTCCCAAAAAAAACAAAACAAAACAACCCCCCCCCCATAATAATAACAATCAGTCAGTCAGTTGAGTTTCACACTGCTGCCCTGCCTTTGATTTCCTCCTTGGCAGCATGACATTCGCAGACTCGAAAGGGCATCTGTCACTTCAGTAAAGGTTGTTTTGTTTGGATTCCCGCGTTGCCGAGCCCATCATTTTTCTTCAAGAACAGCCGCTGCCGTGCATAAACAGCGCCTGTGCCAGATCAGCGGGGGGGGGGCGCAAACACGTGTGTGACGGGTTCACCCGTCCTCCGTTTTACCGCACGCCGCCGCTGCATCTCGAGCAATGCGAATTAAGATCTCTCTGATCAAAAGAGTCCAAATGAGCCGGCGCTCGGAAAAGCGCTTCTCTTGCTATCGCCTCGTCACCCTCGTTACTCCCTCTTGAAGTCGTTTGTGCTCGTGCGCTTTGATGTTTGACAGAGGCCGCGCTCCTTAAATGCGAGCCGGTGGAGTAATTTGCATTCGCGGGCCCACATTTTGATGTACTTAACATCAGTTTAGGATTCGGGGGGCCCTTTTCACATTTTCCCAAGACGTGATAGCGACTCTCATCTGCTACAGCCGTGACTCAAGGAAAGTGAATTATGAAACCAGACTCCAACATTTACAGTCCCACGGTGGTTTCGTGGTTTGTGAAATGAAATGTCTTTATCTGCCCGACACTTGACTGGCGACCAATCCAGGGTGTACCCCAACTTCTTGTCCAAAATGGCGCCGACCCATTCGAAAAAAGATAAGACCGCTTGACTCAGTTTTTATCACATCATTGTTGTGGAGGGGGTGGGGGGGGGGGGGTAGGAGCGGTCTCATCGTCAAAAAGTGACGGTGCCCCGTCGAGCGTGGCGAACCGGCGCCGCCGTGCACACGAGTGACAGCACCGAGGTCAAGAGTCACTTCTGGCCGGCAAGCTGACTCGCATCATCCTTTCAGCGAGAGGCCGAGCACCTGCCCGTGAGTCACGGGCAGGGGGATACGTTGAACAAGGTGGCAGCGCTCTTCACGGATGGCGATTTGGCAGGGGCGACCCATCAGCCTTTGCGAACCTGCGTCGCCTTCGTCACGAGCACGACACTGCCTCTTTGTTTCATGGTGAGTTAACTTCAACGAGCGCACTCCAAGCATTTGCTAAATCAGCTACGCCTACGTTAATTATTACGGACGCCTTTATATCGATGCATTTTTATCGAAAATAAACAGTTCAATGCCCTGAAAATGTATTCAGACATTTGTACTCATGCCCACTTCATCCTCTGAAAATATTACGATCAAACTTATTGTTTTGCCATTTCCGTTTTGTGTGCTCTTATACCAAAAAAAAAAAACAAAAAACTTAACAACCCTCAAATTAGAATTAAATTTTTTAACACAATTGGCAGTGCCACTCAAAGACAACATGATGGAATTTTTGTCCGCGTGATTTCCTAAAATAGGAGTTTTGAAGTTACTTAAAGGTGCGTTCTCATATAAAACACACTCATATCCAGGTTGTACATCCAAAAAACACTGTGTGCAAGGTGCTGAAGGAAATTTTTTTTTTTTGGGGAGGGGGGGTACATTTTACAGTGACAGATGTGTTATTTGAGTTCCACACCCCCCCCCATTGCTTCCCCTTCCCAATTCAACTTGTTAGTGCAGAGGCAGAGGGACCATTAAAGCTCACCACCGCCGCCTGAAATAAACGAGGACAAACGGATTTCTTCCCGAGCTGTGGGAGGCGAGCAGACAGACTCGCTCTTTTATTTATGAACGCCGTCAGGAGCAGATACACATATGATTCTTTAACGGGGCAGGGTGTCGGCAATCCCGGCCGAGGCTGATTTGCCATCCAGGTGGAAAGATTTGATGGCATTGAGGGATAACGGACGAGAGCCGTGATGGTGACACCGAACGGAATTGCCATCTGGAGCTGGGGAGGCGATTGTATTAAAATGAGGAGACACGCGATGACTCGATTGCGGTCGTGACGAGAAAGCAGATTTTTTTTTTTTTTTTCTGGAGCGGAGGGGTAGGGGGGGGTGAACTTCAACCCCGCCTGAAGATAAATCGAAAATACGCATCATGCCTTATTTCCCGTCGTTGTTGCGTAAGACACGCATGACAACTCAAGGTTATGATCGCGTCATATTTCATTGCATGGCATTGCATTTGCATCCTCTCTGCTCGATGATTGAAAAAAAGAAAAAAAAAAGAAAACTCATCCCATTTTCTTCCATTATCATTCAAATCTGCTCTTGTCTTATATCACAAGATGCAAGGCGACTAACACTAATTGTGTCGGAGCTTTTAGCCTGCTATTGTATCACATCTCTCTCTATTTTTTTTTTTTATCATGTTATATCACATTGCATTACATCTTAGTATATTGTGCATGATATCATATTGCATTGAGTAGGGTGCGGTCATGTTGCCTGATGTCTACGGCTTAAGTCACGGACTGAGAGACCAAACACAAAGCGCAAAAAACGTATCCCAGCGAATTGTGTCATCGAAGCTTGTACTACATCGCATCATATGGCACCGGATTGTAGCACAACATATCGCATCGCATCATCTTACCGTATTTTCTGCATTATGAGGCACGTCGGATTATAAGGCGCGCCTTCAATGAACGGCCTATTTTAAAACTGTTTTCATATTAAGGGCATTATAAGGCGCATAAAATAGAAGTTACAATTGCGGCTGCGGTTGTGTTATGCATCCACTAGATGGAGCTATGCTAAAGGGAATGCAATACAATACAATACAATGTTATTTATATAGAGCTTTCAGAACCGCTGCAGCTGTAACAAAGCGCTTTACAGAACATGTAAAGTACTACTTCCAACAAACGAGACTATTGATCCATCTACGGTATAAGCGCATCGGATTATAAAGCGTACTGTCGGCTTTTGAGAAAATTGAATACTTTTAGGTATGCTTTATAGTGCAGAAAATACGGTGTATATAATGGATCGGATTGCATCCCTTGGGATCCGGAATAGAAATTTATGCTGGCCTGGTGTTTAATGTGGATTGTTTCATGTCGCCTTGTACTCTATCGTCGTTTTTTTTTTTTTTTTTCGATCATAGTTGGGAAGAACGGGCAAACTGTGTTAGAAAAAGCATGTGGTCCATGCGGCTTAAGACCTTTTTACGATGCTTCTTGCCACCACCTGCAGTATGGACTGACGGACATGTTTGGACATGCTTGGCCTCGGTGGCGGTCTTTTATCATTTCCTCAATAGTGACCGCGACCTCGTCACGTCTCGTGCTCGTCTTACAATACAAAGCGGATGTCCTCCGTCTCTCTGTGTCAGCGGTGCGATGTCTCACCTTGCTGGAGCCAGTGAATGAAAACCTGTTTCCACTTTGACTTGGATCTTTGTCCCCTCTATTGATTTCTACTGTCTACCGTTGGGGCCCAGCTGTCTACCGACCGAGCCTCCTTGCTGTCGCTGTACTGACGAGTTGCCAACTAAACAATCGTCAATACACCTTTTTACCGGTGTAAATGGAAAACATGAAATCAGAGGCTCTTATAGTTGTGGCTTTCAGGAACACATAACAGTACATGGTGTTCATTTGACGTTTCCCATATACCAAGATGGTAAAAATCATTTCCTGTTATTGCTGACATCATAGCATGAGACTGAGGGCTTGCGCAGCAAAGAGGCAGTTGCAAAAATTGTGGAATTAAGAATTGGCGACAAGACAGTATCACGTCAGTCGTGGCGGCATACTATGAAAAGCATGCGGCGGCGGCGAAGGCACCTTTTGTAACAAGGCGTCCTCACAAACAACAGTGGAGGAAATCTCCTTTACTTCTCGGTAAAGTGACACATTTTTTCCCGAGGGGAAACTGAGGACATTGACGAAATGGGCGGCAATATGGACACAGTGGAGTATAAAATGAAAAACTGAGCTCAGTAATGGCAGGAAATTGTTACGACGTCTCAAGAACTTATTGATCGGAATGAGACGCATTGTTGACCACGGATAGGAGGCTTTTTTTCATTCAAGAGGAGACTAAAGGGCCGCGGGAAACTGGGCCACTGCAGCCAAGCGGTGAATATGGAGTACAAAATCAAGAACAAAGATCACAGTGGTGGGAAACGGTCCAGGTGGCGTTGAACGCATCAGTCGGCATGAGACCCGCTGTTGGCCAGCGTAAGGAGACTAATATGATCCAAAAAGAGATTGAGGGCAGCAAGAAAATAGACCACTACAACAAAACGGAGATGATGGAGTAAGAAATGAAAAATTCAGATCAGTCGTGGCAGGAAACAGTGAGCACGCCGCACGCAACGCGTTGGTCCCAATGACAGCAATTTTATGAGATTGCGGGCAGCAAGATAATGGCCTTCTGCGAGAAAGTGGAGATGAAGGAAGATGAAAAATTAAGAATCGGGCGGGATACTGCGATCATGCGAGATTGAGCACATCCGTTGGAATGAGACTTGTAGACCACAGTCATGTGACCAAGGCTATCTTCACGCCGCAGCTCAATTCCGATTTTATTTGATTGTTTTTAATCCCATAAGCCACGTGTGTTTTATTGAGGCTGTACAAAAATGGGCTGCTGCAGCACAGCGGAGACTGTGGAGTAAAAGATGAAGACTTGGAGGAGAACGAGGCTCTCCCGTCCGCATGTGGCCGTTGACCACACCGAAAGGCAGAGTTAAGATTGTGACGCAGCATCGTACATCCGTCCATACGGAATGTTTCCGAGTACTTTTGTCTCCATATTGTACTTGGGCTTCCTCCGCGTCGCTGTATTATTTATAAATGTTCTTTTGCAAAGACACAGACACACACAGACAATCTGAACTTGTGCCCTGAGAAGCAAACGCATCGGCAAGAGCATCTTTTGTCAGGCAGCGGATCGCTTCTGAACATTGTTGTCAAAGGCCCTTCGCGCTCGCCGCCGCCCACCGCGGAAAGTCGCGCTTTTCTTTCAATGGCGACGGGTCAAGGATGATTTATTCTTCATCGCCGCGCGTCACGCTCCGCGTCAGCTCGGCACCCGCTGCTTTGATTTCCCCTGGATTCTCTTAGCTCCACTGTAAACATCCCCGAGAGTGCCACAGAAGTTCGGGGGACTTTTTAATTTCAAGTTGAAAAAGCCGAGAAAGAAGTCGGGGGGCCGTTACCATTTTTAGCTGGAGCGCCATTAATATTCAAAGAGTTTTGGAAGGAAATGCAGAGCTGGGGATATGGCGAGGCTCATCATATATGCATGCGGAATGTCGTATTTACATTGTCGACTGACTGAAAAGTCGACTCGCTCCCCCGGTGCGGCGAAGCGTTTCCTTTTGGGATCTTTAAGAGAACGGGACAATATGTGGTCATGCGGCACAAGAATGTTCCCGCCTCATCGACTGCGTTTCAATTGATTGTTTTATAGAACTGCATTGTAGTTTTGTTCCCTGTCGAGGAGAATGGTGAGTCTTGTTTTTTTTTTTCTTCCCCCTCCTCTGCCCTGTTGTTTTCCTGTCACATCTAAGATCTCGGGGCTCTAAAAAAAAAAAAAAAGACCCGCCAGGCTTCCCGTTCTGTCTCCCCCTGTCGGTCGTTGTTTTTGTTTGTTTCTCTGGACGGGTTGGAACTGGGACGGTAAATTTCTTCTGTGTTTTACATACTTGGCCAATAAATATGATTCTGATATGTAATAATCAAGTTTTTTTTTTTTTTTAATATGACATAGGCTGATTGATTTAACCTTTTCATGCACCCTGTAACCCACAGGTGTCAAACTCGAGGCCCGGGGGCCAGATCTGGCCCGCCACATCATTTGATGTGGCCCGCGAAAGCAAATCAAACATGTCAACTTCCGTGATGCTTGCTAAAATCGCGACCAAAATTTGAAATTCTCGTATGTAATAAATAAGAGACATATTGTCAGCATTTTCTTGTTCCCAAATCGCTCATTACAGTAACTTAAACAATAGTTGAATAAGCCGTTATTATTGACTTTTTCGATATGGTTTCAGTCAAAACGGCCCTCCAAGGGAAATGCTAACTAAATTGTGGCCCGCGACAAAAATGAGTTTGACACCAGTGATGTAACCTGATAACATGATAAGCTGTCCACTGTCGTAACTGCTGTCCCGGAAAGGGTTAAAATTTTTTTTTATTTTATTTTTTTTAAACCTGAAATGTGGAAAAAATGTTTGATTACATCCGGAATGTTTACAGTTCTTTGTGCCTGCATTGGAGGCTGGTTGACTTGCACAAGGCTCACATTTAATATCACATGAACAGCGATTCATCTCCAAAGGCCTGGGGTATCAAGTATCATATAAGATCGCTTTCATTGCACTAACATGTTAGAAATGTAATCGTCGGCCCTTAAAACCAACGCCGCACTCGCTAACGTGCCACTTCACGTTCCGCGCGGGCCACTTTATGCGGTTAGGCCTCAAGCTAAAATGTTAAATCACAGACGCGTTTCAGAGAGATTTTATGGCATGCATTGGACCAGGAGCAAGTTTGCTGATTCAATTTGCTCTGAATTCAGAACCAAATAACCGCAACAAAGTAATACTCATCACCATTGTTATGCTGGTCTTATGTTGAAATCTTGGTTTGTCAGTGTTGATTAAACTATCGTTCTTTCTGCGGATAATATCAGGCCGTCTTTTGTCATGTCTCGAGGCTGGAAAATGGAGCTACAGTATGGCCGATAATTTCTGCAGAGTACAAATTGTCAACGTCACTGTTTTTGCTAGCATTGCTAGCTAGCGAAACATATTCACATATCTGTCGAGTGATGTGGGTTCATTAAGTTGATCATTTGATAATGAGAATAATTTGGTATTTAAATGACTCGTGTTAGCTTGTGCATGAAAAAAATAAATTCAAAAATCAAAACGTTTGCGTTTAAATGGGACTTTTAAACCCAGATTTCTCGTGTACATTCCCACCTTTAGCCTTTTTTTTTTGTTGTTTTTTGTGGCCATTTGTTACACAAGTGCCCAAATTAGGACAAAAAATGTGGACTAATATATAGAAATAAAGTATTGCATTGTAATGATCTCTCTCTGATTCATTGTGAGAACTCATCACCATGATTGGTGTTTTCATTTATTCTTGATATTGTCATGTAATAATAACACGAAAGGTAATTGGAGCAAATTGGGAGCAATCGCACCTGAGAAAAAAACTCAGTTTCAAAAAATTTGATGACTCCTGCTTTCCAATATCACCACTTAACTGACCGATGCCAGGCAAAGAGATTTTGTGCTATTGTTTTTTTCAACTGAAAAATAAAAAGGTTTCCGACAATGCTTTTCATTTGTTATTTTGGATCATGATGAAGTCACGAAATTAAAAAAAAACCTCCGAAACCTGTCTTTAGAACTTTGACACATGACAGTGGTTTTATTTATGCAAAAATGCAAAGAGTTTGTACATCTGTACTCTGAGAACATTCAACTTTTCAAGGACTTACCAAGTTACTGCTACACTTTTTTTTTTTAATATATTCCAACGCAAATTAAAACAATGCAAATGACGCTCCTGTCTCAAGCAACATAAAACGCTTCACTGAATTAATATCCGATCCTGCTCAGCTTTAAATGCCCCCCTTGACCCTACCCCCCCCACCCCCAAAAAAAAATTGGCACCTCACAATTATTATTATTTTACAATTCCAAAAACAGCCGTTCTCCATTTTTGCCGACAGGACGATTTAATGAGAGGCACTTACAGTCGACTCAAGCACAGAAAGGTGTTTCGCGACAACCCTCGGGAGGCAAATTAATCTCTCAAATAAGATTGGTCTCAGCACTCAATATGCCACCCGGTGGGATGCGACTTCATTTTTATTCATTGACCCTCCTTGAATTCAAGCTAATTTTCCCTCGGCGCATCGCCGACATGAAGGCTCCCGCAGCGGGGCGCCGTCTTTTCCGACTTCCCTCCCCTTCTCCCATTTTGATTCAAGGATTAGTCGTGATTCCCAGCTGGGAACTCACCACTGACCAATCGTCTTTTGCACTGGAGGTCCTTCTTGGCTCGCATATTAACATGAGCCGACATCATCGAACGCTTTCAAGCTCAAATTTTGGAGCTGACGCGAAACTTCCATGAAACACATTTGAGAGACATCAGCGCACCGTTCCAAAAACTCATTTTCAGCTAGCTTCATCGTGACGCTGAACGCGGTGGAAGTTATTTTGACTTGATAGGATGATCAGTCGTTCCTGATATTGACCGGCTTTTTGTGAACAAATGACTCGGTTCTGGTTCTTCTGTGACCTGTCAGTCCATTTTTATGCCGTTTTTTTTTTGGTCGGTACCCATGAACAGTTTTTGTTGTGATTCTCGTTAGCTTGATCGGACTCTCGGTCAGAGCTAGTACTGAACGGCTTTTTTGTGAACAGAGGATTTGATTTGGCTCTTCTGTGACAGGTGTCTACATTCGAGTCTGCATTTGAATGTGTTTGTGCCGTTGAGCAAAAAGGAGCACCGAGTGAAGATGTCGACCGCTATGTTAGCTTTGCTAGCTTGCCACAGACGAATAAAATGCTGCATTGTGTGAGTTTTGATGTCCAATTGGGATGGCTCACGAAATGGGAGTGCGCTTGATTCATCGCTATGTACCAACGCAGCTTTGAAATACCAAACACTTACCGGTTGGTTCGCACACACATGACGACACTCTCAACGTTCAACAACAAGACAAGACAGTTTTTCCTTTTTCCCCTTTGGCAGAAGTGTATTCTGGAAGTGTGTAAACATTTTCTTTTCTTTTCTTTTTTTAAAGAGAACTGTGTGTGCGCACATAAGCAAACAAACGATACAACCAAACTCGTTAACGCAGTCCACATCCGTCTGCCTGCCGCAATAGAAAACAAGCAACACATCTTGGCAAATTCATGAAAATAAGTTGTTTTGTTTTTTTGTACAAAAATTAAATACACTTATTTATTTTATGATACAACTTCTTCACCCAGCCCCGCACTCTGACATGAATACGAAGCGATTTTATAGATTTATTCGATGGTCTCCATTGTAGCACATGTGCAGCATTTGGCAAAACAAGTGGGCGGGAGGGGGGGGGGGTAATATCACCAGAGTCACCAGAAGCACAGAAGGGAAGGCAAAGGAGTGACGAGAACAAGAAAGGTAAGGAAGCAAGTGAGGCAATGCGTTTGAAGATGTCTTTGTCCACATATTTAGTTCCCATAGTTGACTCTCCAGCCTTCGGATTTTCCCCACAAAGTCTCAATCACAGCTCCGGAAAATGATAGACATCGAATAGCTTCTTCCGATTTACACACGTCATACCATTTCAACGCTCGGTGGAAGTGCAGCACTAATCCAAAACATACGCTAGCATGAAATCGTCTTGCCAGACAACACGTGGAGATGCCAGCAGATAATGCAAGATGCATTTTGCAGTCAGTCGGATCCGGTGTACCCTTTTCATGCCAA
The DNA here is from genome assembly GCF_001891065.2 of Hippocampus comes. Classification (NCBI taxonomy): domain Eukaryota; kingdom Metazoa; phylum Chordata; class Actinopteri; order Syngnathiformes; family Syngnathidae; genus Hippocampus; species Hippocampus comes. The sequence goes on from NW_017806235.1 coordinate 1,179,686, forward strand.
GCTGGTGCCGGGGCTGGTGGGGGTACGGCTTTTAGGAAGAGTTGAGTTCAGCGTTTGGCTTCACGTTGGCAGAGAAACAACCCAGATTACGTCAATCTGGGTTGGTTTTAGGACACCAATAGAATTTCATCGATGCATCACTCAACTCTTTCTCACAGGCCATCGATGCCTCGGCTTTTTCCCCCGACCCGCAACCAGTGTGAAGCTCCACATCCGAGACTCGCTGCCTTTCACCCTTTTGTGTTGAACGCAAGTGTCACTGGAAAGGCGCAGGCGATAAAATGACGACTCTGCTACGCCGGCGATGTGACAATTAACCACAAAAGCAGTGTGGAAGTCTCCCGAGGCAGAAAGCAAAACCAGAGTGGCTTTTTTTTTTTCTTGTCACCAATATAGAGCCCATATGTCACCCTCTACTTCTCATCTTAAGCCAGGACTTTTTTTTTTCCTAGTTTCACTGTCCTGTGTGTGTAAGGTAGCGATGTCGGAAGGGCCGATCGACCTACAAACTTGCAATCTTCTGACGTTATATCAAAATATGAATGACACCAGTTGTGCAAAGACAAGAAAGTCCAGTCTGCAGTTGTCTCGCGCCCCCTTTCAACCTTGCCATCTTAGCTGTCTTTGTCGTGGTTCTCTATCCCGTATGTGTAAACATATCGATTTAGAATGGCGGGTTGAAGTCGCCCCGTGAATTTACCGCCATACGACTTATTATCGGAGCCCTCACGGAGGTGGAATGCCACCAGTGTGTAAAGTGATAGTAGGACGCCACGACCGGAGTGTTAAGTTGAACACGACTGCCCACGGCGCCCTTTTACGTCGAAAGCAATTACGGTCGTTCCCAGACACTGGTGCTGACATTGAATGGCCGTATCTGAATGCGTGAGAGCTGCACGAACGCTCACTGCGGACACGGCGATGTCTCGCTTGGGCGAGCTGTCCCGCTATAGTCTTCTGCCAATTTGCTGAGGAAATGGCGTGAAAGGGGTTTCTATTTACAAAACGACCGGAGATTGCTGGATTCTTGCTGTAAATTGGCTGTTGAGAGTTTGTACCAGGAGCCTCTGTCTAAAAGAAAACCCAAAGAGCAAGTGCTTACCGTATTTCCCGCACTAAAAGGCGCACCTAAAAGCCTTCCATTTTCTTAAAAGCTCACAGCGCGCCTTAAAATCCGATGCGCCTTGTGTATGGTCATTACGGTAATATTTCGACCACAAAATGGCTCCTTATTTGAGACATGCTGACAACGCAGAGTTCAAAATTAAGGCGATCGGTTACGCAGTTGAACACGGAAATAGAGCAGCGGCAAGAAAGTTCAACGTGAACGAGTCAATGTTATAACTTGCTGTTGGTGAAGTGAACTGTGTCGCTGCTTTATTAAATAAGTTTTACTGACATCTGATCGTTCTGTCGTGTTTCCTTGAGCGTAGCTCCATCTAGTGGATGCATTGTAGATTGCGTCTTATAATGCGGATCCGCCCAGTGTAGGAAAAAAAAAAAAAGACAAAATAGGCCGTTCAATGAAGGTGTGCCTCATAATCCAGTGCGCCTTTTAGTGTGGAAAATACAGTAATTTATTTTGTTTTTCCTCTTTCAACAACTTCTGTCTGGTTCTTTGCTGTGGCTCCTTTTCTGGATTGAATCGGTATTCCTGCCAAAGTCTGAAAGGCATTTTAGGGTCTGCTCCATACCCATTCAAATTGTGTTGCATGTTGTCGTGGTTGTCGACTATGTACAGCGGAAGGAAAGGCTTTGGAATTTTTGGGCAGGTGGTCATTCATTGTCTGTTGTGATGACAGGCATACAAGGTGCGTCAGAAAGGTTCCAGGACTGGCGGCACCGCCTGCAGTCAGCTATCCTCCGCTGCTCCGTCGTCACGGAAATCTTGACGTTATCCAAACGTGTCCCTCTGATGACAACGATCGCTTTCAGTATAACAAATCTGATTTGAACGCTATCATTTGAAACACCGGTCCGAGAACGTTTCTGACACGCCATCCCCTCTATTTGTCGTCGCTCATCGGACTGGTCTATCCTAAAAAGGAAGTCCGTATTTTAGCTGAGGCACTGACGCCAGCTCGTGAAAGGGTTATGAAATCTCCATAAGGTCAAGATTTGTACATTTTCGTCAACGGTGCACTTGGGGAAAATATCGACGGTTGACACCCCAATGCGGGATTCTTTCTGATATTTCTAAGAACATGTGTAGCTTTATACAGTTTGCAGGTAGGTCCGACAAACGATCTGCAAATCACACCATATAACAGTTGTTTCCTGCGTGAGATTACAAGACAGCAGTGACGTTTCATCAGTCCATCTAGCGTACTACTCCGAGATGCCGTCCTGACGCGTATAAAAGATCCGCGAGGTCGCTGAGGAGGTCCACCCCGTCCAGAGGTCCGCCTCGTTGCGTCCATGTCCTTTTTTATTTGATTTTATTTTATTTTTTTTTAGGGGTTTTGGTAACTCAGCAAAGAGAAACAATCAGCAACAGCGAGGCGAGGGCAAAACGCTGAGTGGCGAGATGGCGGCGGGTGGCCCGTCCCGACAGTTGGTTGTCACACTCGCCGGGGCCCTGGCAGCGGGCCCTCTCGCATAGGACACCGGTGAAGCCCGGGGAGCAGTGGCAACGCTGGTGGTGGTGGCACGTGCCACCGTTCTGACAGCGTAGCATAGCGTTGTCACACACGCGCGCTGCGGACACACACACAAAAAAAAAAAAAGTAAAAATAGGGCGCATCAGTCGGGAACGTGTCAACAGGAGGCTCCGCAGGGCCACGAGCTGCCTCTTCTCGTCTCGTCTTGAGTCACCCCAGCTCTCGAGGGAGGTCGGGACAAGGACTTTTACGAGACATTTTTAGAGTTGGGAAAGCGGGAACAAATAAACCCCAGCAAGACAAAAGAGGGGCAAAGCCGGGCAAGCCATGAGGTCAAATTAATGAATCAAGCTGCGTGTGTATTGTGAGGCGGGCCGCTGTGTTCATTTTGGGCGGTGGGGAAGACAATGGATACGAATTTGGAACAAGCCCCCCCCCCGAAAACGTCTGCCTTTTAATCAGAAGTGGGGAAAATACTCACACTCTGCACTTGAACAGAAGTACAGATAACAACAAAAAAAAAAAATCATCACCATTTTGGAAAGAAAAAAACATGCACAAAACGCAATTATCTCACTCGCATAGTTCTACATTCAACAAAAATGTTAAATGCTGCATTTCGTTCTTTCAGCACTACCTAGCTAGCTTGAGCTCGACCTTCATGCGATTCAATCTTGTTTTCCAGATCTTTGCTAACGTAGTGAAGTGATGAATAAAAAAAAAAAAAAAGCAAAATCAGAAAAAATACACTTTTTCAACACCAAAAGCTGCAGTTTTTTTTAGACTGACAAAAGACATGGCAATCACCACCAGTCAGTCATTCTTGTTGACGACAACATTAAACAATTCTCTTTAAAAAGGCCATCTGAAATCTAAACTCTGAATTTATCGCTGTTGTGGCAAATGTCTTTTTTTTTTTTTTTTTTTTTTACATGTCAATGCTGTCCCTGGTTTCTCTGCCATATCGGTTCCCAGAGACTCAAATATTCGATCTTGACAAAGTAAGGAGGAAGAGGTGCAGATATCTGTTTTCAAATGCAGGGAGTAAAAGTAAAAAGTTGACAAAAACAAATACTCAAGTACAGACAGAAAAATCTACTTGAGTGCAGGTACCGGGTATTTGGCCTTAAATCCGATGCTAATACAAATTTCCAGCGTTGACTGAGAGATGAGGAGTACCGAGGCTAAGATTCACCATTCTGCAGCAAAACAACTCGCAAGTCCATGATTGTCGAGCAGCCTCAGTGTTGGCAGAAGCGCAAATCCGAGAAGAGGTCATATTTACCCAGATATTTCCAAGTAATTGGATAGCCACCACGGCATAATCACTTTTTTTTTTTTTGTGCACTATAAGGTGGTCCACTCCTCCGCTTTTTGTGAACTGAACAAATAAAATGGCTTTTGTCAAGGGAGATCCCTTGACAAAAGCCATTTACAAAGGTCGTAAACTTGCATGTTTTGATCATTTGGATTATTTTTTTATTTTTTATTTTTTTGAAGACCGGACATTGTTTTTGGCAAATCTTTTTTGGAAGGTATCACCTGTCAAAATTAGCTTTTCAGTTTTTGGAACATGAATGCGTGAGGTACTATTGTGACCAGTGGTTCGCTATTCACAATCGCACTTCTTCACATTTTTTGTGCTTTTTTTTTTTTTTTTTTAAATGCCCTTGGCGTAAAATGACGCCAAAAGGAAAGTAGTAATTAGTGTCAAGGAAATATGAAAATCTCGTCTTCCTGATTTCGGCTTATGCCGCTGCCGTTCGTGGAATGGAATTAGAAGGGAATTCCATCATAAAAACTTTCAGACCCCCCCGTTTATCAGCACAAAGGTGTGCTCCATTTTGCCTGGACTGCTTTCAGACGCGACTATTGACGGAATCCCTTCCAACAAATGGCTGATTAAGCCCATTGCTAGCGATAATACGTTTACTTAGGACTAAAAAGATTACGAGCAACACATCAATAATTCCAAATGTCCCCCCCACCCGTCGGTAAGCTGTAGATGCCCCCCTGTGCAAGTAAATAATGCGAGACAGTTTTCAGATACAGGATCTTCTAATTGGATGCCGTTTGCCTCAATGACGTCGGATCGATAACGTTCGCCATGATGTCAGGGTAAGCCGAAACCCCGCGCTGTCGGCCGCGCCTCTCCCGTTATCATATTAACGTGAATGCGTCGCCGTTCATCACGACTGCCGGGACCGACGTTGATTATTGACGGCGCCCCCGCCGTCTCCGCGCCCCCCGTGCAGTGAGACATGACAGCCACCGGCCAACAGCGTTCAAAGGCAAACAACAGCGCTACTTGTTTGTTGAACGATTCATTGCTTTTCATGGGAGAAGATGTCCACATTTAAAGTTTTAAATCTAAATTTAAAATCTTAACCTCTTTTTTTTTTAAACCCTAATCCTGGCTTGAAACCCTACTTTCAAACCCTAACCCTGGTTGGAAGCTTTTACCCAGCCCTAAATCTCAACTGTGAAAGCCAAACCCATGTTTAAAACCCTGGCTTGAAACCCTAACCATGGCTTTAAACCCTAATTAGAAACCGTAACCTATGATTAAGATCTTATACCGGTCTTGAAAACATACTTTAAACACCCACCCATGTTTGAAATCTTAAACCAAGCTTCAAACCTTATTTTTTGAACTACGAGGGGGAAGTCGACCTCACGGTCCTGGTCCGACAGTACCGTCGAAAGCGGAAAATTGCCAGGCCACCCTTTCGAAGTTGGTCCCATTTGGAGAATAAGGGCACCGTGACGTTGATCTGGTAATTTTCCGCCCTCAGATACGGAGATAGGCGATGTTACAGGCAAGGCGGCGTTGCTTTTTTTTTTTTTTTTCTATTCATCAGCATGCTGAAGTCACAAAGCCTCGAAGCCTACCTTGGTTACGATTTGCGACGCCAAGCGATGACGCGTTTGCTCGATCTGCATAAAGACGGGGGGAAATGTTACACATCACTCCGGAGAGTCACAATGGGCATGCCAATTGAAACACAGGGACAGCATGCATGCGTGTTCCCATGAGCATGAATCAAGGACATTTGCAGAGCGTCGTTGGAGGAGCATGATGTCATTTTGTGACGTCCGTATGCATTTTCGATGGATGACAAAGTTGGAGACATTTATACGTGGCAGCAGCTTTGTCACCCGCTACCAAAGAGTCACCTTCAGGCATCAGCATGCACGGTGGTGAAGGCGGGTTAGGAGCCACATCCTTAAAAAAAAAAAAAAAATACAAAAAAATAGACTTTTTCTTCTCTGGCTGTGGGCAAATATTAGTCGGTGCTCTTGTCTGCGAGGCAGAAATGATTTACTTTTTTGTTTTTGCCCTTCCTGGTGATAGACCATCTCAACCATTCCAGATGCTAGCATGCTATTTTCTACTTGTTTTGATCATCTCACGCTGCAGACGGAGCTTCTTTAAGCCTAAAATCGTTTGAATGTCGTTTTTTGTTGTATTTTGTTCATGCAAACAGGAAACAGTTGAGGTCCTTGGTTTACAAGGGAGTTTCGTTTCCGTGCTGGCGGTGGAAGATGAATTTGTTGGAAATTGCCAGTCAATCAATAATCTACGCTAATATAGCAGTTAAGTCAGATTTACAGGAAATACAGTATTTGTATGAAAACTATTCTTTCCCCCCCGCCCTAAAAAAATATACAAAACGATCAAATATAAAGCAGCAAGTACGGCGGTACCACGTGATGATGTATTCCATAATCTACTGATCATCTGTAAACCCTCATGTGCAGTGGAACCTCAAAATTCACACGATTGCTATCGTAGCATTTGGAAACACAACGTATTTTTCTTGAACGATAGTGTACAGAAGAACCTTGACATACAAGTGACTCAACGTAAGCGTTTGTCACGTTACGATTT
>NW_017806235.1:1186203-1192733 GCF_001891065.2 Hippocampus comes
TTTTTTTTTTTTTTTTGCGCTTTGAGTTGCGAGCGAAAATTTGAGATATGAGCCCCGCATGCCGGCAATGAACTGGGCTCCGTTCGCTTCACAACCAGTGGCAGTTTGACAGATTGTGATCAATTCCCCCCGCACCCCCACCCAAAAAAACCCACATGCATGGACACCTTAGAAAAGTCCCGATCTTAATACGGGCATAAAAATGATGTGCGATATGAGCGTTTTGGCTGACACGTATCGTCAAGGAATGAATTAGACCTGAATCTCAAGGCACCACTGAATCCATTTTTATCGGGGTTCTTTTTTTGTGCCGCTGCCCCAAAAGTGTAGAAGCGATAGCAATGAGGAAACATGGGACGGTGAACAGGAAATACAATTTGGTCGTGATGAAAACGGTACTCATTTTGAAATGAACTTGCCACCGGTGCATTGGACTGCGTCAACAAGATGCTAAGCTCGCTAGCTGTCCTCTTGTTATCCCCTCATCAAGCAGAACATTAAAATGTGATTCCGGCTAAGTGGCTTGACAAGAGAAACTTTTGCACCATGTCAAAAATAACAAGCGTGACAGGAAGGAAGCGCATTCGGCATGCCGACGTAACTGGCATCACAAATGATCGGGGTGGGGGGTGGGGGGGCGGGTCGCAGTCATGCGGATGGAGAAGAAAATGGTCGACTTACGCGCAGGTCCGTGACTGCTGGGAATACCTGAGGAAAGAATGCAAGAGCAACGTTTCAGTTTCATTTGTAAAACATGTCAAGTCCATTTAGTGGAAAGAGGTTCTCGTTCAATTAAAAAGTGACTTTTTCTTAAAAAAAATGCCCCCTTTAAATGGAAAAGTCGCGTACGTTCTAATACCTGAATGTAAGAACGCTCATTGCGTTGCCACCTGCCTGACGAACAATCGCCGTGATGAAAGAGGAAGACCCTAATGACAGATGAGCGCTATTAAGGCCTAATTACATTCTGCCCGCTCAGCGTATTTGTCTTCATACGAGGACGCGATATGTTTAATATTCCCGTCAGAAACACTAATGGGTTATAAGGCGCGGGGAATAGGAATAATCCAAGACAAAAATAAATTCATTCGGCACCTCAGGCTGGGGGGGGGAGAGCAATATTGTTTCGTCACTTCCATGTGCGACATTATTGCATTTTACGCGGCTGCCAAATAAGCACTAATATTGCTTTTGAAGCGGCGAGATCCGGGCTTCATCACTTCACTACAGATGCGGCCATGCATTCAGATTTTTTTTTTTTTTTTAATAACGGCCTGTCAATCCACGGCGCAGCGGGTGCAAGGTGAACCCGGCAATATCTCCTCGGATTTCCGCCGCCGCCGCCGCATCGCATGATGTCGCATGTACAACAACAAAGAGACGCCATATCCTCCAGAAGAAACCGCCGGAGACGACAGCGCTCGCGTTTCCTGACACAAAATCGCAGATCGATCGGGAACGCGATACGGGCGATCAAACGGCGCGTCTCGCATCGCCGCGAGTGTCACGACGGCAAAGGCTGAGTCAGTGTGAACACATGAGCAGCGGGGCCGGATCCTTTTTTTTCCGCCATCTGGCCGAGCCCGCCTGTCCCCACCGGCAGCGCATCCCCGAGTGACGAGATGAGATTTATAGAGGCAATGAGATTTGGGATTTGATGAATGTGACTCAAGTCCCATCCAAGATCATCATGTGGATCATGCAAAAGAGCACCTTCTGCCTGCGCACGGGCAGGAAAAAAACGGGCGGCGTTTCAAGTGGACTCTCGACGGTGAAATTGGCGTTCGATCGCTCGTGAACGCATGAAAAAATGAAGATGAATTGATTCAGCAGAAAAGAAAGGCAGCTATGGGAATGATGTGACGGCAAAACCAAAATCCCTCACGGCGATTTTTCAGAGGAGGATCTCGACGACAACAGCAAAAGTCGCTTTCTTTTTCTTTTTTTTTTTTTTGTATCTCAGTGGCGACATAATGAATGGTGGAGGAATGATTAGCGCACCTGCCTCACAGTTTCTCAGGTCTGGTGCTTGAATTAAACACTTGATATTGTCCGGTGGAGTGAACGAAATCAAGCTTTCAGTCAGGTTTCAAAAGGTTCGGATTACCGTTTTAGAGTGGATTGATTTTTAACACTGTATGTAGCGTCTCGGAAATGAAACTTTTCCCGCTTGTCTTTCAAATCTGTGCCGACAACATTTTCAATGGGCAAAATGGAGTTTTGTCTGCGGAGCATCACAAACACAGTCCCTTTAGATCTTTTTTTTTTTTTTGGACTGGCTAACTTTTGGGGCGGATGATGAAACGACAAGTGTGAATGTTGAAGGAACAGTACCAAAGGCTCACACCTTGTGTCTCGTTTGTTTGATTTGACTTTGGTCGGGAATGGCGTCCCGGCCTACAGACGTGAAAGGATCCGAAAATGCCTCATTCCTTTTCTGATGAATTGATGCCAATATTCCAGAGCGACTTCCTTCTTCGTCCGAACTTTTCCCCGATTTGTGGTCGCTGTTCTTATGGATGGATGCCCTTTCTGACTCCATCCCTCTCTATTCATAGATTTAAGGAGTGGGTCTTGCTTCCCTCGCCCCAGAGGATCGGATCATCTTCTGCCACCTGGTATTCCAGGTTGGTCTCCAATCCAGGTCTGAAACAGTTTTGCTTCCAAGTTTAGATGAGATCAGATTCTCGCGGACAAATTCAGTGAAGGATCGCGCGGCTTTTGCGCGATGTTAAGCGGTAAAAAGGGGAGCAAACAGATCGCATCTAATCCACGAAGGACGCGCAGATGGTGACATGAGTCACAAACTGAGATAGCAAGCAGAATGCGTCTCGCTGCGCCTGTGGTATTTGCGCGTATTTAGACGAGCTAATACGCATATATTTGTTGGAGAAATTTGCCAAATTGATAAACGTTTACTTCACGAAGGCGAACAGCGATACACGCAGTTTGATTGACAGCTAGAAAAAAGCAGGGGGAAAAATTGGCGCTACTTAATCAGGGAGAAAACCAGGCGAAAACTGTTTGCGCTCGTCTGTCACGAGCGCCATATCCTTTGTGAATAAGAATAACGGCGCAAAATGCGGGTGTCAATGAAGAGCACTTAAAAGTGCTCTCAGCGGCCGCACTTCATTCATTCTTTGTGGATTTGGCCTTCGGAGTCGCACGGCTGCCGAGAGCTCGCGGCTCGTTACATCATCAATATAAAATCCATACATCGCCGTAGGCGTCTTTGTTTACAAAGTAGCTTGGAACTAGGGTTCACTTGATTCTTGATGCTAGTCCCGCACCGGTTTTGTGGACTACAAAAAGCACACAGATCCAAGAACCGGTGCTAATTTTGCCTCTGAACTAGCTATGCCACCAGCTCGAGGTGAAAGGGCGACGCGTTAGCTGTAGAAAGATCAGTCCTTGTTCATGTCAAGTTGTTGTGAAGTAGCTGGGGCGCTACCACGAGCCTTTGGAAGAGCTTTTCCAAACTTGACTGCAAAACTTCATCGCAAACCGCAACATATCCATCAGAAAATGTTCTCCTAACTGAGCAACTTTTGCCCTTTCATTTGATTTCCTGCCCAGCCACCAGTTGATTCGCGCGGCGGATGCTTGTTGGCGTCGCCGCGACCCACTAGGGGGTGAGGCGCACGCTTGCTTGGACGTGACAAGAAGGCCCATATTGGGTGTGACTCAGTACGACAACAACAAGGATGACTAAGCGGGGGATCTGAGACCCAGATCAGATGGTTTCGCTTTCCACAAACATCGCCATGGTGACGCCAGGAACAGCTGCTCGATGTAACCAGACCGGTATCCATGGTGAAGGACGGCAATGCACTTACATATATTGGCGGTTCCTTTGGGTATTGGGAGGTAGGAACCCACGCTCCAGGCTCGGCCGTGGTAGTGCCTCTTGCAGCGGCTGCAGTCGGGCCCCGTGGTGTTGTGCTCACACTCGCAGCCCAGCTTCCCCTTGTCAAACACGCAGCTGTTGGCGTGCAGGTTGCACTTGCACCTGAGACGGAGAGAGAAAGCACAGCGCACAAGACGGTCGCCCGAGGAATCCATGGCAGGAAAGAAAAAAAAAAAAAAGTGGCTTTGTTTTGACATTGCTAAATCGAAATCCTGGTTGAGTTGTTTGACTCGGATCAAAGCTCGATTATTCTTCCCTTTGGAGAGAGGGGGGGGGGGGAAAGAAAAGAGAGCGACAAGGCCTCATTTGTCAGTGCCTCTGCGAAGAGAACAGGGGCGGCGAAATGAAAGGCGCTCTTTGCTGAGCGAGCATCAAACAGGGATCTGATTGAGCGGCGATGGCTTGAAAATCAGCTCGACTTACCCTGTTTTGACGAAGATCTTGAAAGGTTAGAACTGCCGTGAGGGAAAACGGTCTAAGGGCAGGTGACCGTCCGCTCAATTTGACACCCTACCCTTCGACCCAGAGCATCGGGGCGCCGCCTGTTTTGTTTTTAACAAAGGGCTGGAGCGCAAAGGCGCCCATCATCTGAGACGAGCTTGGTTATGTGATGCCGGCCAACACGAGAGGGAAAAATGACAGCGGCGGTCCAAAATCCATCCATTCTAATTGACTTCCTGGCCTCGCGGTGACGGCTCACGTTAATGATAGATCACCGAAAGGGAGAAGGGGGAAATGTACAACCTGCAGCGTGGAAAGGACGTGGCTGCTAAATGACCGTCGACGATAAAAAGCACACTGCAGATGTGTGGCTTCATTTATAAGACATGATCATCAATTGTGCATGAGATGGTATTTTACATTGTGGACCGGGCAGTTACTTTCTCTTTTTTTATCTGTTTGACTTCAAACCATGACATGGAAATGAACAACTTTACCGAAAACTTGAAGAGGAATTAAAAACGCGGTTAATACAGTGTTGCCTGACTTTTCTTAGGTGATACGTTTTCATGATCGCGCGATGGGTGAATTTCCGCAAAGTTTTTTTGCGGTTGCTATAGCCCGTCTCATACCGCAAAATTCTCCAAAGTCCATCACTTTTTAATCAATGGAACCCCCCCCGGTGCCCACCACTACGACCATGCTCTACGAAATTAATGATTGGGTGTCGCCCTTCTGCCACACAGACAGCAGTCGCTCCCTGAAGTCGAGAGCGATTAGAGTTGACCTTCCATTTAATTAAAAACCAGCGAAATCTGGATCATCTGGCCTCAACTGGTGCGGTGAGAGAATGTGGAGTCCAGTGGGTGAGGATTGCAGCGACTGGATGCTTTTGCCGCTGGCACTGTCATTAAAAAAAAAAAATATATATATATATATATATATATATATATATAAGTGCAGTACTGTATATCTTGCTCTATGTGACTCGCTGTTGTTTATATATATATATATATATGAGTTTTTCTTATCCCCTATTTGGCACACGGGAGCAAGAGCACCGCTTTTGAATAATGACATTTATATAGTTAAGGTGACCTTAAAGTCCCTTTTCAACAGTGGACAAGTACAACAGAGGGATTCGACCTTTGTGCTAAAATTAGAATATATCCCACAATCCCAAGCGTTCAACCAGAGCGGTGGGCTGTGTCGCTTTTTTTCATCGCAAATGCTGGTACGTTGTTAAGTGTTAATTACCGGATTAGTTTACGTCACTGGAAGTTTTTAGTGGACTTTGACAATCTTTGGCGATGGAGTAAAATGAGACTTTCGAAAGGCAGACGAGTGCGGAGAATATTCCATTTGATTCAAGATTTGGATCCTTGTTCGAAAACAAAAAAATCATTGGAATTATTTCGAGGCTTGTACTGCACGTGTGTGTGTCCATTTTTGGAAATTATGGACGTATTGGAAAAAAATTACAGTTTTGTCTGTAACTTGTTTTTAAGGTTCGAGTTTGGTTTCCGTTCAATCCAGTGATGGAACGTAATGCTTAAAGAGGAACAGGAAAAAAAAAATACAATGACATTTAAAATCATAACATGACTAACTGACAATGACTTCCTGCAGCTACACAATAAGCGCTAATACCAACGTACAATTCAATTGAAAACAATGTCAGGCGCTAAGATAATTTTGTCCATTAGGGGTCGACATCCTCACATTCTTCTATATATAACTTTGAGGATGTGTGGCTTTGAAAGGAGCTCGACATCCTCACATTCTACGTCACCCTCGCATTCTTCGATATATAACTTTGAGGATGTGTGGCTTTGAAAGGAAAGTGTCGTTGGCTGTTGTTGGCTGAGGTGATCAGCCGGGCTGTTATCTGGCTAACCATTAGCATGTCAGCGTGTTGACTGTCTCGGCGTCAGCTCTGGGCTACAGAACCTGATGAATGTGCTTATAACCCATTTCTTTTGTTCAATAAAGCAATTGAGAGTGCACCGGCGGCTGTGTCTGTCCTTGACAACTTGCGGGTAAGCGATATTAAATGAGCTAATGACGTTTACGTTTACCTTGTGCCGGCGATCGTAGCCGTGGTGCGGAGGCCAGTTCTACTTTCACGATTGCTTCTTTCACGTTGTCTTCTTTTTGAGTTGTGTGAAATAATACACACACA
>NW_017806235.1:1192822-1214879 GCF_001891065.2 Hippocampus comes
TAAAATCACCAATCTACCAATCTTCCCTCAGAGGTATACACGCGTTATTCAAATTCAATTTAGACAAAATGAATAGTTTTAGAGAAGCTACAAAGCGTCTGCGTGTTATTTTATGCTCCCCAATGTTCCCCCGAAGCCATCGACTAACTCTGCGTACCCTTCTGCCGCCGCCGCCTCCTCCGGTGGGAGCTGCGAGCTCATAAAAGTGCCGCTTTGCACACACTTCAGCGACAACGAGACACTTAAAAGAAGTCTAAATTTGTAAGCTGCTCCGCCACCGCCTTCGAGACAAGCATGGCGCCCCGCTGCAAAAACACACACGGGGAAGATCTAAACCCTCAGGATGGCGGAGATTCTCTTTCAGTGGTCGATGGCAAGATTTGCCAGCAAAACAGTGTAATGATCATCTTGCATTTCATCTTCTGACGTGCAAATATCCCGCTAAACCTCTCAGTGTCTTTCTCCAGCTGCACGCTTGAAAACATTCTCAGTTTTCTTACAATTTGGGGGAGGATTAACTGCTGTCGCAGACGAAAAACGCGATTGGATTACACGGGATTTGGCCATGACGCGTAGGTTTATTGCCAACCCTCAACCAAATTCACAAATCTTCATCATGTTCTTCTGGATTCACCACTTTAGCACTCGTACCTTCGTTTCGCTCAAAACTGTTGCATTGACCTACTCAATGTTCATATCGACGGTACCCGCCTTTAAAAGGCGGGCTTCGCCTGGTGAGTGACGTGGACGTCAGGAAACGAGGACGTACAAAGGTCTGGCGATTTACTGGCTTTAGAGTCGGCAAAAGTCGTCCGCGCAGAAAGAAAATCACCACAAGATCTCACAATATATTGAAAAATTGGTGATTGTACAAATTAACAAAAAAACCCTCAACGCACGGAACCCGCAAAAAGTGAATCGCGATACAGCGAGGGACGACGATAAACATTTCGAGGCGGAGGCGTCACTTCCTCCAGCGGCTTTCTCTTTGTCGTTGGACAGCGATATTTATTGTTAGCGCTCTGCTATTCGGGGACCGTTCTCAAGAGGACTCGCTCGCATTTCAATTGCAGTCGTGCCGAGCAACACATAACCAAGCAAAGCATTCATTTATATTCCTCCTGCTCGCAGTAAGACAACAAACTCATGACAGAAATGTTTGCTACTTGTTGGAATCGGCACACATGAGCCTGCTAATCCCAAATGCTCACATGCAGTTCGTGCGCAGATGCACACGCTCAAGCACGCACACACACACACACACACACACATCCAATCCTCTGAGTACGTGCCCGGTGAACCATGGCAGCTGTTGCCGGCATGATTGACAGAATTCACAAGTCAGGTTCAAGTGTGGGTGCGCACAACCAGGCAGCGTTACTAGGGTTGGTGAGGAGGGGGGGGGGGGGGGGGGGGGGGGGGGTAACCCCCCCCCCCCCCTTCACCCTCCTACACCCGTCCTCCTACTACAGATGCCTGTCACATGCTGCGATGTTTACTGCCAGTCATTCGGTGGTCTCCAGCGTTTAATTAGCGCTCGTTAAAGGCCTTGCCGCTTTTGTAAATAACATTTGTGGAAAATGTATATCACACAAACTGATCTCAAAGTCAACATCGCTACACGAGTTGTACGATCATGTCATACAAGGAAGGCGGCAAACACGGTGGCGCGCGTCACGCTTTCCGCTATTGCGCGTTCACGCCCGAGTAAAAGAGGCCGCGAGGTGCGTGTGTGTTGTTGGTCTGAAGACATGAGTGCGAGACGGACATCTGGATGCTCGCCAATCAGTGCCAGATGAGTGCACAGGCGTGGTAGTGGTCCTCTCATGTCTGCATTAATATTTACCCCCCCATTGCCGATTGCTTTTGGGCTTCTGCTGCATTTTGTATAAATATCAACAAAGGAAGGAAGGTGGTGCGGAGCTCTGATTTATGTACAGCGAGATGTCTCGAACCGATTTTAAACGGAGAGCTACTGATTAAAGTGATGCGCTATCAGTTTGATACACACTTGGGCACTGTTTAAATCTTGACAATGCTTATTTCTACATTCTTGAAACTAGTCTCTTCACCAAACCCTCACATGTAGATTTCAGCCTGTTTTGCTGCCGCTTCTCCCACTACTCCAGAGGCCAAGGCAGCGATGAGTGAAGTGAGGCTTTTGCTGTTGAAGGTTCTGCATCGAGCGATCGGGACAGGCCCTGAGGAGAAGCATTTCCCCAGAGGCCTTGACCTGCCGTGCTTCTTTTCATCATACACACTCTCATGATGTTCAAAGTAACATTTTTGAGCATCATATAAGGTGAATACGGTTGCCCACTCGGCATCCATTACAGCCTGGAAGAGGATCCCTCCATCTGAGATCCCTTCTCAAGGTTTCTTTCTTTTTTGTTTCCTTCCCAGATGGGTTTAGAGGCTCGAGAGGGGATGTTGTTGATTTTTGTGAACTGTGGGGCCTTTGAGGCTCTTTTATGATTCAGGGCTATATTAACAAACCTAACTTGACTTACTTTACTTTCCATGATAATAAGCAAGATTAGAAGTGTCTTTTTTTTAAACCATTAACTTGAGATCAACTTCCGTAAATAATAAATACACGTACTTTTTTTAAATATTACAGATAATGTTGAGATTTTATCAAACACACGACTTAAAAATAAAAATAAACTTTCAACGTCAAACTGCCGAGCTCGGCCGGTGCCCTTCAGCTCTCTTACTACGGGCTTGCTCATGTAAAGTTGTTCAGGTCGGGCAAGATGACAAAATATTTGTGGTTGGAACTTTGCATTTCAATAAATTAGCGCTTTTGAGATGGATAAACAAGCACCGTGTCTTTAGCAATTCCACAGTCATTTGTGTTTCAACGTCCAACATTCCCTCACTTTAAAGCAGTTAATCATTCACGATAAACGAGAACTCGCTGTTCTCATTTTGTTCCTTCGCTTTTACTTTTTAAGTTATTTATTTTCTGAAGCGTAATATTGCCTGCCTTTAAAACAAATCTCAAGTTTCGAGCAGCACCGCGCAAGCAAATTCAAGTTGTATATCCGCGCTACCCAAAATTGGGTCTGTGTCGCATTAACTTGCGATCCGTCTTCAATATTTCTTCAACAATTTGAGAAGCTGCGGCGGCAGGGACACAAACAGTCATCTCAAGATATATTACATCAGACGCGGAAGAATGACAGAAATTGGGCACGGCGCCGCGCGACGGAAACAAGCCGAATCGGACTGCTCAATTTCACGGTGATGCGTCCGGGTATAATAAGGTGACTTTGCCGTCCTCCCTTTTACCCCCTCGAGACGAATCTGAACGGCGTTTGCAAATGTAGAAAGAGGTTACGTCAGGCGAGCGATGTCGTCGAACCCTTTATTTCGGTTCAGCTGTGTCATGTTAATTTTGCGGCGCCTCAAAGTCACGTTTAGGCTTGATCGATACTTATACATATACTGAAATCCATTTATCAGATGACTGTTTTTCCAATACACACTTCTACCAACTGACATATAAGTTAGGTTGTTTAAGCGCGCATCAGATCACAAATCCTGCTCGTCTATACCTTGACAGGGTGCGCCTGACCTTACCGTGTCATGTAGCTGTGATCCGGTCAACTCCTAGCATGTTTGCGCTCATTGAAGCTAACGTCATTGCTGTTCTAAATTCTTCAAAACAGACACGTTTTTATACGTTTGACCTCAAGTCCGCCACCACTTTTTCATTTTTTAATGAAGTCTGTGTATAAATTAAATGCCTTTTGCATATTTATAATAGTAGAGCCTTAGAGGTCGAAAGCAATGTACTCTACGGGATGCTAGTGGACATTTTGTATGAGAAACAAAAGGAATTAAAGAAAGCAGTGATTACTATAGGGCTCTAGATGACTTTTTTATTTTTAATGGTGAATTGTTGAAATGATCTTCATACGCTAAGATTACATATCGTGTGTATGTTGCACATTTCTCCATTGTGAGACAATAAATGTTTTCTTATCTTATCTTATGGTTTGGCGCAATTGTTCCCATTATGGAGTGTTTGCCGGGAAGGCTTGTTAGCATTTGTTTTCTGTCACACTGTTTGCCATTGCTTTGCAAAATGTTTACGTTTTAAGTGACTGGCGGATCATTAGACAGCTATCGACTTGTTGCTTGTATTATGTGTCACTTTATTGCTGTATCGTGCATGAACTCTTGTATTGCTTTTTTTCTTATCACCATTACAGAGCCACAATTTTCTTTGTGCATATTGGTGGACCATGGACGTGGTGATGGAAAATTAAATCTATCAATCGATATACAGTAGGCCTTCGCCTCCTTGTTTTTCACTGGATACGCGTTAGTGTTTCTGAAAACCACGACAAGCTAGTGTACAGTGAGCAACAGGTGATATTTTATGTTAGAATATTACTCAACAATGGGGTTGTTATAAATTTCATAGTATGTTTGAAGTTTTCCGCATCACACCTGGCGCAAATGTCCTGCTAGCAAGCTTCAGGTTGAAGTTAGCTTTGTTGTGCTAATGGCAATTCGTTAGCTTTTATTTGTGTTAGCTACTGTTGTGTTGTGAAGATGTAGGGATTTTTTGGCTGGGCTTAAAGTCGAGTGTAGCGTCAAACGTGTCATATTTTGGGAGTGAGTGTCTAAAACACGGAGGCACATGTAACATTTTAAACCTACTGCTATTTCCCACATATACTAAAACTGGATGACGAAATGGTGACTTAGGCTAGTAAGCATTTATGTCCAAAAGACAAAAGACTGAGACTAAAATGGCTGCCCTCTTTTCAAAAACAAGCCATCATTTCAATTTGACAGTGCAGACAAAGCACAAACAAATAATTATGATTCCGTCACTTGTTTGGAACATCCCACGTCAGAAAATAGGGGAAAACGTCGATCATTGTTTTCCAAAATAAAGTTGAGTTGAATGTTGCTATACCATTAGCCTGTTTAGACAGGCTAGCATCTAATAACATTTCAGAAAGGCGAATTTTTCATCAAATAGCTGGGAATAGGTGCCAGAGGGAAAAAAAAAATGCAAATAGGTGACTATGATAATGGAGAACCGCAAATATGTGGAGGAATGCTATATTTCGCAATGTATTTTTGTGTGTAATCCTCAAATGCCAAGTGTTGTGATTTTCTGTAATTTTGCTGGATCTCTTGTGTTGACAAATAGACAGTGACGCATGAATGATGGATAGTTCTGTGTCAAAGACAAAGATGGATAACAAGCCCCCTCTGATGCAATTTTCCGGGTTTTCTGTGCGAAAGAGACTCAAAACACCCTTCAGCCCTCCGGAGGTATTTTTAAAATCACATTTCACCATTTGGATGCCTGTATGACAGAGCTACACCCTTTCAAAAGATGTCAAACAACCTCCCTCGGCCTGAAAAGAAAACTTGTCAGTTATTCCAGTTTGTCCCGGTAACACACGGGCATTTTTTTCCCAAAACTTTCAGCAAGGCCAAAGTTTCTCCTCGGCCGCCTTGATCTTTCCTCCCCACCTCTCACCTGCCTGTGTCAGATCTATCACTTCTCAGAACATGTGAGGCTTTCTGAGCGTCATGTCTAGGAATGTTTCTTCCAGAGGCCTTCACGATGCATTTATACAGCACGGAGGCGCATTACAGCTTCTGACCGTGGCCATCTTGAGAGAGAATAGGTGAGGATGCAAGCCAAGGGAGACTGCTTTGCTCAGTAAGGGTGTCTGCGAGTCGCAGCTTAAATATATCAATCTCTCCGCCGTAGAAGAAAGACAAGGGCTTTTCACTTCATATTTAATTAACTTTCTGACAGAAGTGCTCGCACAGCTCTTCAAAGAAGCCACAAGCCAATCTTTCGAAATGCGATATAAGGATAAACGTTTGGGTGACATCGATTTGGGATCCTCTAGATCGACATAAAACCGTAAAAGCCTCCGTAGTAATGCCCCAGTTCCGATATCCCACAACTCTGAACAGGCGTGGAGATTTAGAAACCGGATGAATGGATGATGAGCAGAATAATTCCGCCGATGTGAGGGCGACGTATGCAGAACGCTCCATTACTTCTTTAGTCAGCAAAGTAGTTGTAGAGTGGACCAATAGCGCCCCCGCTGGCCACCGCTAAATAGCGGACAGAATTTTACCTCCCATTTCTTCTCAACGCTGCTTCGAGATGTTAGATATTAATTGAGATATAGAGAGACATCACTTCCTATCCGGGAGGCTTCTTGGCAGGTTTTTATCATTTCATATTTGGTGTAAAACGACAGAGCCCTGGAGAGTTTGCTGTTTTAAATATCCATTTGGGTTGAAATGACTGCTCTAATGTGACCAATCCTCAGAGAGACGTCGTCAGCAAAATCGCGCAGGCGGTGAAAATTTGCACATCCGGGCCTTCTGACGAGGCCTTGTCCTGTTCAATAATGAGAGGCCTTATGGTTTAATGATTGAACACGCCGGAACTTCAACTCACTCGCACTCTCTCCCTTAGCTTGCCTTCCAAACGTAAGTGTGTCATCATTTGCTAGGCATACGCGAGTAATTCGATTTCACTTCAGCCTTTGGTGGAGCCGTAGAAACCCGCACAGATTCGTCATTTTCAATCACTGTCAACTCACTGTTTTGATGAAGGA
Organism: Hippocampus comes; assembly: GCF_001891065.2. Classification (NCBI taxonomy): domain Eukaryota; kingdom Metazoa; phylum Chordata; class Actinopteri; order Syngnathiformes; family Syngnathidae; genus Hippocampus; species Hippocampus comes. The sequence continues at coordinate 1,199,440 of NW_017806235.1, forward strand.
GATCTCAGGCCCCCATTTTAACATTTTTTTTTTTTAAACGCATGTATGCAAACATGGACTTGTCAGACCACAAAAGCTGCCAAAAGGCTGTACAAGTTTACCATTAAAAAAGATGAAATTGCCCGGGCTAAAATAGAGCTGGGCACTTCATAGATTTAAAGGATTTTTTTTTTTGGTGGGGGGGGGGGTGCTTCCTTAGCTCAAAGTGTGTCCTCGCTGACACGCATTGCCCGCACTCACAACATGGCTGCAAACAGGGAGGAGTTTATTGACAAAAGCAGTCAGCATTGTTGCTAAGACACAGACAACGCGAAGAGAATCAGTTTGACTTTGTGTTCCGTGTGACAAGAAAGGAGCCCGGTGGAAGGCAATTACAGAGTCACTCGAGCTGAACGTTGCCCAAAGACACGGTGCTCATTTATGCCTTGCAAAAGCTGTGATTTATCTCCAAGTTGGAAACTTTTGAGCCGAGGTATGTGCTTCAAAATATTTTGCCCAGGTCACATGACCAAACCTGTGCAACTCTACTCAACTCAGTCAGGCGGTGTTGAAAATTAAGATTAAAATAAAACAACCATAAAACCCTCCAATGGTTAAAATAAAACTACAGTTGAACATTTTCTGTAAGAGTATCTGTAAGTGTTTGTGAAGAATCTTTTCACCGATAGTTTGGGGTGTTTGTGAGCTGCCCTTGAGGTACAAGTCAAACCGCGAAGGTTTACAGTGAACAGCTGTTGTTTTCTTTGTAATGTCACATTAATAAGATGGGTCAGGGTTGAGGACGGAGAAAAACCGGGAGGTCAAACGAGACGCGGAATAAAACAAGACAATGTTGGGAATGACATGGAGGGGATGAGCGCAATCGCGCATTAGCAGCTTATGGATTAGCCGCTTCCACGGTTCCCAGGCCCCCCCCACCGTCCGGCCGCGCGCTTTTGCACACGTGCGGCTCTTGACCGCGCGGCCATCCGCTAGCGGCCGCGTCTTAATTAGCCGGCAGACGTGGGATCGATACATGAGAAAAGGTGGGACAAGTCGGCGCGGTTCAAGGTTTTCTTGTGTGCTATTGTAGTGTGCGCTCAATAGCCGCACCGACATCACCACACGAGTCGGTGAAGGTGAAGGACAACCCTCGCTGCCTTTCCCACAAAGGCTGACATAACATCAGAAAATCAGCGGCGCGCGACTCGACTCAAGGATGGAAAAAGGAGACGGCCGCCAAGGTTCCTCCATTTCGTCTTCTTTACATTGATTCTGTATTTTTTATTTTTTTTATTGAAGTGCCTTCCGCAGGCTCTTTCATGATGTTGTGATAACTGTTAATGATCTAGTTTGATAGTTGTAAGCAGAGAAAACGTGGCGGGGTGGATACACGGGGTGTCCATTACGTGTTTTTACAATTAAAGATTGAAAAAAGAAATGGATGATACAAAAAGTGAGAGGTCGGCCCATTTGGCCTCCGGGTGAAATTGCGCAACGTGCTCGCTCGTCTCCAAAAAGTGGTGCGAAAAGCATTGAACACATAAGCATTTAAAAGTGAAAAGAAAGTCCAAATATCTTGACCCGTAGAGGTGATACAGTCGTGCCAAATAAGATCAAGCGAAATCATTTGAGTGAGGTTCATCATGAAAGTTGTTGTTAGTGGCGTATATGAATCAGATTTGTTTCAACGTTTGTAATCACACTGCAACGGGTACCTTGTTGCTAGAATCAGTTCTGTTCAACGATGCAGTGTTTTTGGGGGAGTCGCCTAACTGGAGTCACTAAACCACATTTTATCTGAGTCCATTAACTTGAGTCAGTCACTTGATTTGACTGAATCTTTGGAGTGTACGATGTTTCCGGTTACCGTAGTCTGCTGGCACAAGCTGGTGAAACAAATAATCTTGCAGCTGTTTTCAGTGAGTCGGCTGGCTGGAGTCGGTAAGCCGATTGAATTGAATCATCTCGAGTCTGTGCTTTCTTTTCTGTGAATCCACCGACTCGAGTCGGTGAAACAAATGAGGCGAGGGTGCGGTGCTCAGGATGATCTAGCACACCTTGTGTACTTAGCAGAAGCGAGTCAGAGGTCTCATAGGATCCCTTAGACTTTGCTGCTCCGGATTCAGTATGAAGGTCTGAATCATTCAATTAGATGGGACTTTTTTTTTTGTTTGTTTGTATTCATTGCCTCGAGTCGAATGAAAATGAAAGCATTCGGAGATGATGCTGGAAAAAAAAAAAGTATTGATGCAATATGCCGGTGCTCCTTCGTTCCATTCAGGTCCATGTCTGCAGGTTACCTGGTTGTGGGAAGCCTTCCATGCCTGATGGAGAGTTTATCAGCACATACAAGGATTTCTTGCAAGGCGCTGACACACAGTGATAAGGCTTTCACATTCGTTCCCTCGCCAGAGGGCTGCCGACATCGCCCGGGAAGTCCAATCAGCCTCACGCAACTGACTCGCTGATCCACCGCTGGACACAAGCGGTCGGTCCGTTCATTTTATTTCAATTTACACCGCAAAGTTTTTGGTAGCAAAATTGCATTTGATGCCCAGGAGCGGAGAAGCGGGTAGAATTGGAGGAATCACGTTTTCCCTCCCGATCCATCCAAAGCTTTTTTTTTTTTTTTTTATTTGTGGGCGGTATTATTCCATGCTTGCTAGGCATCTTTGCATATTCCAAGTCATTTATCCATGTTGGAGAGTTATCGATGGAGAATTTTACAATGCATCATGGACGCTAGGGCTCATGCAGAAGTAGAACACGGCCTTTAAGAACAGGTACGAGGTGATTCGAGCAACTACTATGTCGGTAATTGATCTTATCTTCTGGCAAGCTTGTCTTAAGCTGAACGGTATCGATTCAGCATGACATGGTGGGCTAAAACGTCGGCGGATGAGCGTGGAAGTGTGCTGCTACGGACAGACATTGACAACTAGTTCTCGTTGATGTTTCTGGTGTTAAAGCTAAGGAATGACTGACTGGTGACGAACTTGTGTCTCATCCAGCGTAGCTTGTTTCAACGGAACGGCTTTTCATTCGAAGCGTACGTCCCATTTATTGTAATGGGCTACGCGCAAATTTGGAAAAACCTGGCAAGCTCGGCCGCGTCCTCACTTTCCGCCGACACGTCCCCGGTGATTACCATTTAATCAGCCGCAAACTCTCTTAATTACGAGATTAGGCTCCTGCCAATTTGCCAATGCGCTAATGGTTCTCGTCTGCCAACTGAATCGCAATTAGGGACTAACTGTTTCAATTCACCTCGGGGGGGGGGGGGGGGGGGGTCGGTCCTGGCCTGGTTATGCTCGTATAAACCAACCGCCAGGCTGGCAGCACCGCTCCAGTTTGGAGAGCAGCTGCCAATGCTTTATGACCATCTTGAGGGCCCTTCCGCTGCATCGCGAATACAACATTTCCGTTCCGCTGAAAAGAAAGCCGCAGCAGCAGCAGCAGCAGAGGCGTTTTACCTTGTCCTATTTAAATGTCTCTAATGTTCTGTAAATGTACATTTTATAGCGAGAACTATAGCGCAGAGGGTCTCGTAGCTCTGTTGACAGAAGGTAAGTGAATCGTTTATACGGGTGTTAGGTATTTGGAGTTACATTGAGGCATATAAAAAAAGCATTTACCGCCGCGGTTAAGAACAAGCTCAATTGTGTGGAGTTGATTGGAGATTAATGGCGTCGTAAAACAACTCGCGGAGGCGCTGTTGGTTTTGACGAGTTTGCTGTCGAAAGAAAGCCAGCATGACTGTGCCTCCCCGTCTTGGAAACAGAAGTTCAGAACATTCAGAAAGGACATAAATAGAGGAACTGATCATTGATTGTAAGCAAAAGATGCTCATTATTTTTGTTTTTACATAATATCATTTAGCGATGCTAAGCTAGGAGGGGCAGCCGTCAGCGAATTCCAAGTGTGTGCACGGCGAAGATAACTGAAAGAACACGAATGCCGGCACATTATACTAAATATGGCCGTGCACAAGATACACAATTAATGGATAGGTGTCAAACTCCGGGCCGCCGTCCCTTTTGCAACACAGCTAATTCAAATGACCAACTCATCAGCAAGCTCTGCAGATGCCTGATATCGATCATGTTCACTTGAACCAGGTGTGGTGCAACAGGGAGAGATGGAAAACATGCACGAGGGCAGCTCTCCGGAACCGGACTTTGACACCTATTCAAATAAGGGAACTGGAAATAACCTTTCACAGGTCCAAAAAAAAATATCCATATTGGGGCTTTTTTGTCAAATGTTAAGTATTCCTAACAAACATTTTAGCTTTGACAACAAAGTAAACTTTACAAAAATTGGTTGAGAAGTGAGCAAGTTGTGACTCATGCCCATGCATCGTGGGCAAGTCGCCCCTGCCAAGATGGCCGCCACATAGGCATAGTGGTTTATCTGCTTCAGTGCGATGGTGTATTTAGCATTCATATGGTTGGTGGTTTTCAGGAGAACATTTGGGAGCGCACCACTAGCAAAAAAAAAAAAAAAAAGAGGTTTTCAGTGATGGAATTGGAAGTGTTAGCGGAAGAGGCAAAACTATACTGAGTTACAGAAAATAAATTGATCGTTCTGATAATTTATGGGAAGCCAGCAAACACATCGACGGCACGCCTGGAAAAACTGCTGTTTGAACCAAGTGTCGCAGTGCGCTGAAATGCAGAGTTGAAAGGAGTGAGGGACCTGAAATCCCTCGCGAATAGCGGCAGTTGACTCTACGATTACGGGACTGAATGTTTTTAATTTGATTGTTGTAAACCGAGGACCCCCTGCACTCTTTAAATGAGGCTAAATGGATTGAATAGAACCTGGCGGAATTACAAAAAAAAAAGAAGTTCTCACCTTCCCTGTACTTTAATGTCGGAGATGGCGTAGAAGTATCTGGACAGGTTGTTTTCGTCCACCATTGTGGCACCAGTGGCCGGCTTCAGCAGCTTAATCCTCAGGTCGGTTATGGTGAAGAAGTCCCTCAGGTTCTTGGTGGTATCCAGCTGACCGTACAAGGAGGCCATGTTGTGCAGGCGAGGCCCGGCGAACAGGGCAAAGCGGTCCTTGATCTCAAAGCGAACCGTCTTGTCGTTCTTCCAAACGTAGCCCCGCGAGTAGTCCTCGGTGCAGATGATGTCCAGCAGGGTGCGCTGGGTGAGGTCGCCGACCGTCTTTGGCTCCATGGTGAAGCCGTCCAAACAGTCGGTGGCGTAGAACTGGTAGGGCGTCCACGTCCGGCCGTAGTCCAGCGACTTCTCAAGAACCATCTGCTCCGGCCGGCCCGACTCGAAGGTGAGCACGATGTCATCGGTCAGCTCGATAGTCTTGTTCCACGACAGCGTGATGTTGACTTGCAGCGGCTTGGGGTATTTCTTCCATGAGGTGGACTGCCAGAAGGTGGTGGGGTTGCGACCCTCGAAGTCAAACATCAGCTCAGGCGGATGAGCCAACTCCTCGGTGCTTGCGTCACACTCGTTGTTACACATGTAAGGGTTCTCCTGTAAAGACAACAAATAAGGAGCAATCCTGTCAGTTCATGTACCCTGATCCACGTGCCGGGCTTCTGCTGTAAGCCCTAAACACACCCGAAGCATAATTTTTAACCCTAACCACCACTCTGTTCGCTTTGATGGAGCCTTCATAGAATCCCACAAGAGGATAATTTGATGGGTGGCATGATCGGAATAATGTAGAATCACTTCTAAAGCAAGAATTAAGAAATACAAGTGGGACGTGTGTATGTCAAGTCAAAACCTCAGTGTAATACTTCAAAAATGCAATTCTTGGTTCGCCACTTCTCACCATTAAAAAAAAAACACAAGCGGTCTTTATTCCGCCAGTGTTCACGAAAGCACTTCTATCACATTCAGCTCCATGTGCGCTTGATCAAGCATGCACACTCGATACGTAGCGCGGCTCATTAAGATGTCCATGCCGATCCTCGCAAACTACCGTTCCTCCACCGCCACCCAAATTGCTGCTGTAATTGATATTCCTGTGTGGTATTTCAGACCCGAGATGGGACTGGAATCCAAATGAGCTGTTTCTTATAAAACACCGGGGTCACATGTATTTTTCATGGACACCCCCCCACCCCAACCCCGCCCTCAGTCTGCTCTGTATACGACAGGCCTCAACCCAGTCTATTTGTGTGTGTGTCTTCTCGATACATTCATCTCTGAGTGTGTGTGTGTGTGTGTGTGTGTGTGTGTGTGTGTGTGTGTGTGTGTGTGTGTGTGTGTGTGCACGTGTGTGAGAGTGAGTGAGAGAGAGAGAAAGAGACAGAAAGAGAGATCAGAAGACTCACTCCCATTGACATTCTGCTTACCCTTGCCCGACTTGCGCCCCCCCCCCCCCCCCCCCCCCCCCCGGCACCCCCCCGGAACAATGAGGTTAAGTGCTGATGAGATTCGCATCCACTGTAAGCGGCTCGATAATCAGCAATCATTTGACACCCGACACGCTGGAATTATCTAAAGGTGAGAACAATCATTTCGGCGACACCCAGTCGTTTATCGCTTGGCACTCTCTCGCTCTCGTCTCTCTACGAGCGAGATGGACACGGGCGATGAGGATCACCACGAACAATACTGATAAGCATTCGCCGTTACATTTTTATTTCACAGCGCCACTGCTTTTGTCTTTCCAATATTCAACTTGAGAGGAATTTTATTTCGTGCTTTGTGGGGCTCAACGGGTGTCGATAATGTGTATGACATTTACAGCCCCCATTAAGCACACGGGAACTGTTTTAATTGCCGGTCCACCATTCATTAGTCCGTCGTTTTTTTCCAAGTCGAATAAGATCTGGAATCGGCAGATTATCAGTCCTTCGTGTGAGTTTAACCACACTATCGTGAGTAAATTTCACCGGTCTACCAGTCCATCAGTCTGTCAGCCCTCCCCCCACAAAAAAAAACATGTCATAGTCGAAAAATCCAATTAGCTAAAAATGGTAAATGGAGTGCACTATATATCGCTCGCATACATTTCACATAGCCTACACTTATTTCCCAATTTATTGAACTGTTAAATAGAGCATGCTGGTGGTTGCCTGCTGCCATTTTAACTCCTAAGCTTTGCAAGAGTTGCTTACATTCGGTGTAATATTGTTCCGATCTTGTTCTAACTATCAAGCAGCTAACACGAGTCGCAAACGTTAGCAGTTGACGTCACTGCGTGGACTTTGCCATCTAAAATCGCACGCGATGTTTTAATCTTCTCAGATTTTGTGCTAATTTTACAGTAGCTCCACAGTCGGCAGCTAACAGGCTAGCAGTCAGAGCTAGCGGCTAATGTTAGCCGGCTACACTGCTGCCTTGTCCTCGCCGTTTCTTCTGTCACAACAGCAAAACTGAGCCTTCACGTGGCCTCGGGAAACTTGCTGATGTCTCATTATGTTGTTTCGTTCTCTATCTAGCTAGTTAGTAGTTAGCGTGAGACGTCAACACCAATGCCTGGACTTTTCTTTCTTTTTAGCCTGAACTGAGCTCTTGTGAGAAGTTTTTGTGCACACATTGCTCGGCAGTTTTTTTTTATCTTTGTCACTGTTTTTGTCTTCCTCCATTTATCTCAAGAGCCGTTTTATTTGATGCTCTATTTCATGCTCAAAGAAGGCTCGATTTATGACCCCGCCCTTGTGCCCCTGATACGGATCTCCTCACTTTTTTTTCCCCTTTTGCAACCACCCAACGCTATCAGCTACTTGCTCTTCAGCAGGGAGTCAATAACAAGGCCGCGCGGCGGCAAGATTGCGGGGCGAGCTGACTCAAAGGCGCGTGGCATAATCCAATTAGGAGGCTAATAAGGGTGATGCCGCCGAGACAGAAGCGGGAGGAATGTAAAAGGAGACCTTTTCCGCTCGCCGGGTTTCCAACGAAGCTGTTAAGTGTTCCCTTCTTGAGACGCCAACGCACCAGCGCAGAGGCCAAAAAGGCAGAAAACACAGTGTGTTATGGAGGACGTGGCATGATAAATCACAGACAAGTTGAATTATTTCTTTGGTTGCTGTTTATTCTTTTTTAAATTCGGATTGGTTTTCGACTTTCTCTTTCTGTTCGCCAGAGTCGTTCTTTTCCAACCTTTTGTGAACAAGTGACTTTGATTTAAATCTCCTGAGCTTGGTGTTGAGAATTTGAGAAAATCTGTTTGTGCTGCTTTAGGTTTTGTTTTGACAGCTTTATATATTTTGTTTTTGCTCCCATTGCATAGGACTCTCATTCTGAGCCACTATTGTCCAACTTTTGGGGAACAAAATCCACATTGATTTGGATTTTCGGTGACCGGGGTAGTGACCTTGAAGAAGGGACCCCAGATGGAGGTATCCTCCTTCCAGGATGACCAGCGTCCAATGCATACCAAGTGGACAACATGTAGCATGGTGCTGGACAATGTTAGTTAAAACCGCATGAGAATCCACTCAACCAAATTTCAGAGAGCAAAGAACTTTGATTTGGATCGTCTATGAACATTGAGTATTCGTGGGTGCTATTTGACAAGACAGAGCACGACGTAAAAATCTAATCTGCTCCCTTAGCTCCTTATCTAGGAAGCTAGCTAGCTAGCCTCAAGCTTGTCACATGTGATCAAAAAGTAGTGGGGTTTTTTTTATGGTCTCGTATTTGAAGGTTTTGCAGAACCTGTGATTTCCCCAAGGTCTTTCTCCTGCTTCTTTCATTTGTTGGTCTCCCTGAGACCGTCACGTCTGCGGCTAACGACGAGCAATTTCCCCATCGAACAGCAAGGCACAAATAAGTAAATAAGGGAGACATTTGCATCGGAAGGTTTTGCAGAACCTGTGATTTTCCCCAAGGTCTTTCTCCTGCTTCTTTCATTTGTTGGTCTCCCTGAGACCGTCACGTCTGCGGCTAACGACGAGCAATTTCCCCATCGAACAGCAAGGCACAAATAAGTAAATAAGGGAGACATTTGCATCGCTGCGCCGGCAGAAGAAATGGGGGAAGCGGTCATAAATTCAATCCATAATCATCCTCTCGTCGCCCGCCTCCACTTTGGGCCTTCGGGGAAGCGATCAATCTATTCGAGGAAGCCCCGTTCGGCATCAGCGGGGGATTCGTTCCTTTCACAAAAGTCCCTTCCATCATTAATAACGCTCAATAAAGCAGAGGCACTTTCCCCATCCAACAGTAAGTGACACTATTTACTCTGGGCTACAAAACGCCCACCACGCCGGAATTCTTTTTCTGATGGCTCGAGCGCGGAAAAGAAGGTCAGAACCTTCCATCGGATTTCCCGCGGTGGTTATTTAACAACGAAAACACCGCCTCCTGGCTGATCGATAGCCTCGGTGGTCATTGCAGACTCGGGGGAGCTTCAGCGCCGTACCAGGGGCCACCTATTGGAAAACAATAAGCCCCATCAGCTTGATCCTTCACCTGCAGTCGGGGCAGAGGAAGCCGAGATGAAAAATATCACCTCGGCTTTTCCCACGGATAATTGTCTGACTCAATAGGTGATCATATAGCTGCCGTGGATCTCTTGATGACTATCACACAATCCAATTGAGTCACTTATTGGACTTTTACTGGACCACTTTGACCTTATTTTTCATTTGATGTATTGGTACACAAAATAATTTTACTTTTGTTCGGAAAAAAAAAAAGTCATTGAAGGATATGTGTAAGGCTGAAAAAGACAACGGCAAGAGACCGAGAAGGTCGGAGACGGCAGGCGTAAAGTAAAAAAAACAGAACGGCGATGTAGTAGAAGACTACGAAGTCGGCAAAGGTGGCGAAAGGGCGATGGCAAAAAAGATGATTTCATAAGACAATGAAGAAGAAAATCGAGACTACAAAAGAATAAGAGGGCAATCATGAAGATAACAAAAAAAAAATGATGTCAAAACATGGCTGAATAAAATTCCTCATCAGATATCAGCATCATCATCCTCATTGTGAAAAAAATAAAATAAAAAAATGTCCTTCCGATCTTATGAGATTTGGATGAAAATAATCACAGCCCAACTCTCTCCCTCTGTTTTCCTTCTACAGTAATATAAGGTTGACCTTAAGGGCGCGGCGTAGTGCGAGATGTTATTAGCCTCGACCAGCTGCAGTCTCCCGACTGCACAGCGGCTGCTTAACTTAGCGCAACGATGGGGACGTGTACAGTGAGGGTCCGATCATTAGCAAAGGGGGAGGGATATCTGCTAAATGTCAGCGGGTGTGGAATTAAGGAGCTGATCTAATTGGCTGCCGGCCAATCGGTTGAAAAATCAAATATGAAATGAAAACTCACGATGGTCACGAAAAGCGGGGTGCACTTAAAACAATCAGACCAAAGTGAATGGAAAATTATGCATGCAAATTTACACAACTATTCCAACGGTCCTAATGAGGCGGGTCCGAAAGCCGGTGAACATCAGGCTCCATATATTTTTTTGAGCTACTGATAACGCCTCGCAGCTGGTTTCATATTTAATGGTTATTATATATAATATACAGGCAGACTCGCGGTTCGACACCCACAAATTTGCATGATCACACTTTTTTTTTCTTTTGTTGCCATTATTAATCTGAATTCTCTCTTTAGATGAGTGGGGGCACATAAACCTTGTTCTCCTGCAAGGAAATCTGATGCCGTTTCGATATTGAAACAGTGGTGGGGAACCTTTTTGTGATGGCCGTTGATTTGAAAGTCCCATTAGGGGCAGCCTGGTGGTCCAGTAGTGTCGACCTCACAGTGCGGTGGTGCAGGGTTCGATTCTGGCAATTGGTGTGGCAATGAAAAAAGGCAAAAAAAAAAAAATAAAGAAACTTCCACTGCATGTGAAAGCAAAGGTGTCGCTGGATTAATCAGCCCGCCGTCCCGCTGGCCCCGACACCTCCCAACCTGCAACATGACACCTGCGCATGTACCCCGCCACACCGTCTGCCATGAATCACACACCGCAAGGACTTTGACAATTGGCGTCTCTCTCCATTATATTCCACCGAGTGGGAATTGATCCCCGGACAACAGAAATGGCGAACGGATGAAGCACCACTCGATGAAATCACAAGGTGGTGGCAATCGGCGCGTACAATAAACTCCTAATCAGTTGAAAAGGCGAGCGCCATTTGCCCCTGCGCTCCCAAAAGCAACTCCACGTAAGTCCAAATGATTCCCAAATGGATGACATCCGCACAGATCGGCCTTTTAGAGGACGAGCGTGTTGCTCCCTTTCATCCTCCGTTAATCCTTTCGGGTGTCGAATAAAGCGTCCGACGGGAATAGGGGTCAAGATATTGGGAGCGTTTGCGGCTTAGAAATTCCATACGGGTTGAGTGACCGCTCGATCATATCCCAGGTTCGAGCATCATATGGCTTGGAAAGTTTTGGAGTACATCTTATGTCAAGGAGAGGAGCAAGATTGTGGAATATCATCCAAAAAGTCCTGAAGGACTCAATTTTCCCTACAGATTTTTGTTTTTAATAAGCAAAATAGCTGTGTACTTAAGGCTGGGTGATACGGCCCAAAATTCATATTACGGTATAAATTGCGGGCGGCCCAATGGGCGAGTGGTTAGCGCATTGACCTCACAGTGCAGCGGTCATGGGTTCGATCCCGGCTCCAGCCTTCCTGTGTGGAGTTTGCATGTCCTCCCCGTGCCTGCGTGGCTTTTCTCCGGGTACTTCGGTTTCCTCCCACATTCCAAAAAACATGCATGGCAGGCTGATCGAACACTCCGAATTGTCCCTAGATGCGAGTGTGAGCGCGGATGGTTGTTCGTCTCTGTGTGCCCTGCGATTGGCTGGGAAACCGGTTCCCTCGCACCACCCAGTAAAAGTTATCGATATTTGTAACCCGTTGTATGAATAGCCAAATACAAAGCGAAAGACTCAAAGAAAACTCTCCTACGGTTTGTCATGGTACTTTTGTGTTTTGTGCCAAAACTCGAAGCACTTTGAGACTTCCGGCGAAGCAGTATAGAAGCCACAGAAGAAGCAAAAGACGGTGAGTAATTCCCCTGATGGGAGTCCGGCGTGTTCTGTTTGGCATGATATGTTGACATCTTGTGTTTTGGACTTAGAAATGAAACAGATCACGCCGGCTTTGATGTCGTCCATCCTGTACATCAAAGGATGTACCTTCAAAATAAATTCAACCTAACGCTAGGTCAATTTGATGTTAAATGAGTTTTTGGCTTCACTCTCTTAAAATAAAAAAAGAAAAAACATGAAAAGACAAGCATCAAGTGTCGGGTGCAGAGGTGACATTCGTAACTCGCTTTTGGCGTCGACATTTTAATCATAAAACACCAACGGGAAACCCACACATCTCGCGGCATGTTCATGTTTTCCATTTGCCGCACATCAAGCACTGCGCCCCCCGCCCCCCAACTGTGTTATTTTTTTTTTTTAAACGTAAACGTAGTCCTCGCCGAGGCAGTCCCTTTGAGGACGCCACCGCTTCCAAGTCTGCTCCTTTGAAGTCGACGCCTAGCCAAATAAGACCCCCCCCCACACACACACATACACACACACCACCCCCACCGCTGCCCCATGAATCCAAATTGAGGTCTGCGACTGCAGACAAAAGGGAAACAGCGCTGTGTGTTAATTAACACCTGGCCTCATTATCTGTCCCGTGTGGCACAGTCCCACTGGGCCGCATTTAACACCGCTTATCGTGATCATAGCGCCACTAACAGTTGTGTATACGGACAAACTTCGATGTATTGCATCACTGTGTGTTGTGTGTGTGTGTGTGTGTGTGCGGGATTAGAGTCTCTCTGATGTTGGGGGTTGAATAAAACGCTCCAACGTTACTCTAATGAGCAACTCTTTAATTCTCTCTGCGAGATCTCGATGCGATGCGCTCGATTAAAGCGCTGCCTGTTAAGTGGCTCGCTAGTCTGGGTCAAATTTACAGCAAAGCACGAAATACATAACACATAAAGGTGGGCAGCCATCCGTCGAGTAATCTTCCTGTACCACTATTTGTGGAGGATAGGGACCGGACAATGACATGAAGAGCGAAAAACTGCGAGTAGTTGACACCTCTCCGAATTTTTTATTTTAGTTGCCTCTATGGTGGCAACTACGAGCCATAGATGGGCCTCCTTTTTTATTTTTTTTTAACTTGTGAATGCAAACTTGAGCTACAAGCACTGTATAGTTGCAAATGACTCGACTCACTTCACAATAAATTAGAATTAGTAAATATTCAAAAAAAAAAAAAAAACGAAGATGTTCATTGCCACACTCGGGTGAAAGTTACTGTCAAAGTGAACTTAAAACTAGTGTTGCAACATTCAAGAGCGGTCTTGGTCTGGTCTCAAGCGCGACTCCCAAAAGTCTCGGTCTTGTCTTGTATTATCTCCGTTGTTGCCATGGCGACCGCTGCTCATCCTGTCACGTGGTTGTGTTCGATACGAAGTGGCTCGGCATGTATTCCTCCCGATGCTCATCTTGCTTTTTTTTTTGAGTTGCGTGCGTGCTTGTAAAGATTTTACCAAGGAGGACGTCCAATATATGACAACCACGTTACCGTGGGTGAAAACAATTCTGCATTGCTGTCAATTGAAGTCTGGTTTCTTCTTCACGACATCGCTTGCGGGGATGTCGGCAAAGAGCTGTCGCGTCTCCAGAGACTCAAAACGCTAAGTAGCACCAAAGCCGCGCCGAACGCTCGTGTGCCGCTCAGGCAGACGGAGGTGACAAGTTCACCACGGTTGAGGTTGGGGAGGAGGAGGGTGGGGGTGTGGGGGAATTTTTGGGTGGTAGTGCTTTCACAAAGGCCAGGGAATCATAGCGGTCGTCACCGTCAAAGAGATGAAATTGAGAGCGAGACTAGGAAATAGCGCAGCTATTGTGCTAACTCGCCGCGTCAATCTGCATAGTTATTAGAGTCGTCGATTAATTTCAAATGCCAGCCGGCTTGCGGAATAAAGCGCCGCTCAAATGTCAGCCTTTCATTCAGCATTATATAAAAATCCAGCCCCCAAAAAAAAAGGCAGTTCTCCTGTTCTTTCCTTGCCTGTACACACTCACGCACACACACACACACACACACACACACACACGCTCACACACACTTTTTGGTTTTCTCAGATCGATGTGGCTTAACAACGTGATGGCTGAGGGGGAGAGCGAGCTCCCAACAGTTGCCTGTCATCCTGCCACTGTTTCTGGCTTCAAACCTTTCCACGCGCTGCAGGATTTTTCTCTTGGAAAAAAAAAGAAAAAGAAAAAAAAAGACATCTTAGTGAATGCATACATCTAAAACGTTGTCCTGCTTGACCTTTTTTTTCCTCCCGCTCAATGCCAAAAACACGGCAAGCGCTTTGACATTTATGATGACTTGACAAAAGAAAAAAAAAGTTTGTATTACACACGCTTTATGTGAAATCTTACGTGTTGGGCCATGGTTACCTTCAAGGCGGTCAAACAAAAGCAGAAATATCTGACATTGGCCTCCCACATGAGAGCAGAATTTAAAATTGTGATGCCATGCTCCGATTGGAGAGCGTTGGAAAAAACAAACAAACAAAAAAAAAACTTCCTGCTTTGGATTTGGGGCTCAGTTGGGCGAACGTCAAAGTCCGATTTAGATTTCAGAGCCCTGGAATTCCCCCCCAAAATGGCTCCTTCAAACCAAAATGGTTGAATTCCTCTTCAATTTAGATAACTGATTATTGTGCAATGAGTCATTGAGGATATTGGTGGAAAAACACTTTTCTGATCAATTAAAGTGGTGCTCAGAAGGAAAAATGTATTTGCGTTATCAACAAAAACCGCATCCGTTTGAGTTACGCTGGTTGTGTTAAAGCAAGCTTCAAATAACTCGCAGACGTGCAAACCACTCGTCCAACGTGCCGTCGTTTCATAACAGGGTGCCTTAAATTAAAATTAACCAGGAAGGTTGTTTTGGCAAAGACAAGACCGGATCCAAAAATGGGAGCGCCGGCTATTTGTCAACGTTTACAACACTGCTCCGTTTCCCCATCAATAACGCGAAATGGGTCGCCGGAGGTACACTTTAATGGATGGGTTGATGGGTTCACTTTCCTCGTCGTCAATCATAAAACAAAGGGGGGAAGAAAAAAAGCATCGTTATGAAGACCTAATATGCCTTTTAAACTGAAGTCTAAGCGGCACGGGAAGGGAAGGTCAGGGATGAATTTGTTAAGTCTGGCAAAAACAACACGCTCTGATTGAAGAGTGTGAATAATGGCCACTGTCGAGGAACGTCTGTCTCATCAGCGAAATGTCAAATTAACCAAGTGTGAGAAGCACAATTCAGCCGTGACGCACTCGTGCCAGGCTTTTTTTTTCCGCGCCAGACGATGTGAGTGTTTTGCGGCAAACGGCAAAGCGTGTGAGTCATGATGAAATAAGAGGGTTGCCTTTGGATCATTGCGCACGGCGGGAAAATGCGGGTGAGATGTGGCTTTGGTTTTTGCTTGATCTAAATTGTAAACCTGACGTGTGTGTGTGTGTGTGTGTGTGTG
>NW_017806235.1:1214905-1216915 GCF_001891065.2 Hippocampus comes
GGTGTGTGTGTGTGTGTGTGTTTTTCTGAGCAACTAAAATATAGCTCGGTCTTACATGGCCTCGGCGGTTATGGTGCGATTCACTCCAACGACTATATGACTCACTGCAATACGATACGATTGACTCCACTTACGATCCGATTTATTTTCATTACGACGCAGTCCGATTAAATTTACTCCAATTACAGTGTCATGTGAAACACAATATGATTCACTCCATTGAGGATACAATTGGATACGGTACGAGACCAGAGACTCGGATTACAGTACGATTTGCTCACATTACACAAGACCATTCACGTCAATTACAATGATTGATCCTAATACAATTGAAACTAATTTTGATTCAAATCACTCCAATTGTGACTATGAAGCAATTTTTCGGGAAGAGTATGAGGGGCAGTATAAAAATAATGAGCCCTGTTCAATATAACCGACTTTTAGTTGATATTTTTTTTCCAGAAATTTCAACTGTGTCGTTAAAATACAAACTGTGAAAAAATTTGGTTGGGGCGTATCCATTTTCTGTCAGCCATTTTGGAAATGACATCATCATCGGATGTCCATCAGAAGCAAAGAGTCGTGAGCGAATTGCTTATTTTTGAAGGGGAATCGCCGATAACAGAGAAACAACTCGAGAATGCACATGCAAATCAGACATTTATATGTCATTAGCGACTCTTTTAGTTTGTGCAGCAACAAAATTACATTGAGGCCAATTAGCAAAATAGTAATCCACGGAGGCTTTTTAAAAAGTCAAAATCAATGGGAGGGGAGCAAAGCGGAGTGTGTTAAACAGTCCAGAAAGGACACACACACACACACACACACAAACGTCACTTTCCCCTCTTTGCTTGTCTCCATGCATAATTCAATCCATCTTTGTATTTACAACCGGCCAAGAATTAACCTGTCACGCGTAACCGCAAATAATGGCGCCATATCTCCTGTCAAGCTGCTCACCTCATCCACAGTGCCCAACCTGGGGCTCGGGATATTATGCATCATCGGTTGACAGAAAACAAGGCACGGGGAAATTAAAAAGCGGGGGCGGCAGACAAAAGCGGTGGCAGGCGAATGAAAGCGTCGGTGACGGTTCCCTTTGCCACCCCCTGTTGGCGTCGGGGGACATGTCACATGTCACCGCGGTGTCTCAGCGGTCAGCGGTGCGGCGATGATGTCCAGGGTCGCGCCGGTTCGCGACAGAGTCAAGGGCGGCGGGGTGACGGCAGGCTAAACGCTCCAACTGTTCCCCGTCTTCAAACAAATGCACGGATGAGTGAATCGCGACTTGTCAACCCCAAACCCACTGCTCCGTAAACGGTCAAAGGGGGCGGGGGGGGCATCGCGAACTGATTTAGCGAGCACTTAAAAGTGTGACATCCTGGAGCAAGGATGTGACCCCGTCATCATAAAAATAACAATGGGAGGAGTTAGATTTTTTTTTGTTTTCTTCTTCGACTTGTCTGCTGAGATGAACATTGACATCACTTGAAGACATAACTCTGTTCACTGACAATACATTTCACAATACATCCAAATCGAAATATGATAGCAAACTGCTGACTGCATTTACGACGCAACACGGTACAATGAAATCCACTTTCGATTGCAACGTGATAGCGATACGTGACGTCGCGATACATCGCACTCCGAAAGGGTACAAAAAGTGACGATATAAATGATGATACATTATGACAATGATTCCTAACCAAGGTGCCGTGGCGCATTAGTGTGCCTCGAGATTGATCAGGTGTGCTGTGGTATATTATCTAATCTCAGTTATTGGGACCAAAAATGGTGTCATTGCTCATAAAACAATGTTTCGTTAATTGATCGATGCCACCCACATAGTACATTACATTTTTTTTCTTTTATAGCATTTATATCCAAAAAGGGAAAATGAAGACAAAGAATAAAGCAATATGTTTTTGTAAATTAAATTGGATATCTATCTATCTATCTATCTATCTATCTATCTATCTATCTATCTATCTATCTATCTATCTA
>NW_017806235.1:1227300-1234624 GCF_001891065.2 Hippocampus comes
TTTTTTTTTGGGTGGTAGTGCTTTCACAAAGGCCAGGGAATCATAGCGGTCGTCACCGTCAAAGAGATGAAATTGAGAGCGAGACTAGGAAATAGCGCAGCTATTGTGCTAACTCGCCGCGTCAATCTGCATAGTTATTAGAGTCGTCGATTAATTTCAAATGCCAGCCGGCTTGCGGAATAAAGCGCCGCTCAAATGTCAGCCTTTCATTCAGCATTATATAAAAATCCAGCCCCCAAAAAAAAAGGCAGTTCTCCTGTTCTTTCCTTGCCTGTACACACTCACGCACACACACACACACACACACACACACACGCTCACACACACTTTTTGGTTTTCTCAGATCGATGTGGCTTGACAACGTGATGGCTGAGGGGGAGAGCGAGCTCCCAACAGTTGCCTGTCATCCTGCCACTGTTTCTGGCTTCAAACCTTTCCACGCGCTGCAGGATTTTTCTCTTGGAAAAAAAAAGAAAAAGAAAAAAAAAGACATCTTAGTGAATGCATACATCTAAAACGTTGTCCTGCTTGACCTTTTTTTTCCTCCCGCTCAATGCCAAAAACACGGCAAGCGCTTTGACATTTATGATGACTTGACAAAAGAAAAAAAAAGTTTGTATTACACACGCTTTATGTGAAATCTTACGTGTTGGGCCATGGTTACCTTCAAGGCGGTCAAACAAAAGCAGAAATATCTGACATTGGCCTCCCACATGAGAGCAGAATTTAAAATTGTGATGCCATGCTCCGATTGGAGAGCGTTGGAAAAAACAAACAAACAAAAAAAAAACTTCCTGCTTTGGATTTGGGGCTCAGTTGGGCGAACGTCAAAGTCCGATTTAGATTTCAGAGCCCTGGAATTCCCCCCCAAAATGGCTCCTTCAAACCAAAATGGTTGAATTCCTCTTCAATTTAGATAACTGATTATTGTGCAATGAGTCATTGAGGATATTGGTGGAAAAACACTTTTCTGATCAATTAAAGTGGTGCTCAGAAGGAAAAATGTATTTGCGTTATCAACAAAAACCGCATCCGTTTGAGTTACGCTGGTTGTGTTAAAGCAAGCTTCAAATAACTCGCAGACGTGCAAACCACTCGTCCAACGTGCCGTCGTTTCATAACAGGGTGCCTTAAATTAAAATTAACCAGGAAGGTTGTTTTGGCAAAGACAAGACCGGATCCAAAAATGGGAGCGCCGGCTATTTGTCAACGTTTACAACACTGCTCCGTTTCCCCATTAATAACGCGAAATGGGTCGCCGGAGGTACACTTTAATGGATGGGTTGATGGGTTCACTTTCCTCGTCGTCAATCATAAAACAAAGGGGGGAAGAAAAAAAGCATCGTTATGAAGACCTAATATGCCTTTTAAACTGAAGTCTAAGCGGCACGGGAAGGGAAGGTCAGGGATGAATTTGTTAAGTCTGGCAAAAACAACACGCTCTGATTGAAGAGTGTGAATAATGGCCACTGTCGAGGAACGTCTGTCTCATCAGCGAAATGTCAAATTAACCAAGTGTGAGAAGCACAATTCAGCCGTGACGCACTCGTGCCAGGCTTTTTTTTTCCGCGCCAGACGATGTGAGTGTTTTGCGGCAAACGGCAAAGCGTGTGAGTCATGATGAAATAAGAGGGTTGCCTTTGGATCATTGCGCACGGCGGGAAAATGCGGGTGAGATGTGGCTTTGGTTTTTGCTTGATCTAAATTGTAAACCTGACGTGTGTGTGTGTGTGTGTGTGTGTGTGTTTCTGAGCAACTAAAATATAGCTCGGTCTTACATGGCCTCGGCGGTTATGGTGCGATTCACTCCAACGACTATATGACTCACTGCAATACGATACGATTGACTCCACTTACGATCCGATTTATTTTCATTACGACGCAGTCCGATTAAATTTACTCCAATTACAGTGTCATGTGAAACACAATATGATTCACTCCATTGAGGATACAATTGGATACGGTACGAGACCAGAGACTCGGATTACAGTACGATTTGCTCACATTACACAAGACCATTCACGTCAATTACAATGATTGATCCTAATACAATTGAAACTAATTTTGATTCAAATCACTCCAATTGTGACTATGAAGCAATTTTTCGGGAAGAGTATGAGGGGCAGTATAAAAATAATGAGCCCTGTTCAATATAACCGACTTTTAGTTGATATTTTTTTTCCAGAAATTTCAACTGTGTCGTTAAAATACAAACTGTGAAAAAATTTGGTTGGGGCGTATCCATTTTCTGTCAGCCATTTTGGAAATGACATCATCATCGGATGTCCATCAGAAGCAAAGAGTCGTGAGCGAATTGCTTATTTTTGAAGGGGAATCGCCGATAACAGAGAAACAACTCGAGAATGCACATGCAAATCAGACATTTATATGTCATTAGCGACTCTTTTAGTTTGTGCAGCAACAAAATTACATTGAGGCCAATTAGCAAAATAGTAATCCACGGAGGCTTTTTAAAAAGTCAAAATCAATGGGAGGGGAGCAAAGCGGAGTGTGTTAAACAGTCCAGAAAGGACACACACACACACACACACACAAACGTCACTTTCCCCTCTTTGCTTGTCTCCATGCATAATTCAATCCATCTTTGTATTTACAACCGGCCAAGAATTAACCTGTCACGCGTAACCGCAAATAATGGCGCCATATCTCCTGTCAAGCTGCTCACCTCATCCACAGTGCCCAACCTGGGGCTCGGGATATTATGCATCATCGGTTGACAGAAAACAAGGCACGGGGAAATTAAAAAGCGGGGGCGGCAGACAAAAGCGGTGGCAGGCGAATGAAAGCGTCGGTGACGGTTCCCTTTGCCACCCCCTGTTGGCGTCGGGGGACATGTCACATGTCACCGCGGTGTCTCAGCGGTCAGCGGTGCGGCGATGATGTCCAGGGTCGCGCCGGTTCGCGACAGAGTCAAGGGCGGCGGGGTGACGGCAGGCTAAACGCTCCAACTGTTCCCCGTCTTCAAACAAATGCACGGATGAGTGAATCGCGACTTGTCAACCCCAAACCCACTGCTCCGTAAACGGTCAAAGGGGGCGGGGGGGGCATCGCGAACTGATTTAGCGAGCACTTAAAAGTGTGACATCCTGGAGCAAGGATGTGACCCCGTCATCATAAAAATAACAATGGGAGGAGTTAGATTTTTTTTTGTTTTCTTCTTCGACTTGTCTGCTGAGATGAACATTGACATCACTTGAAGACATAACTCTGTTCACTGACAATACATTTCACAATACATCCAAATCGAAATATGATAGCAAACTGCTGACTGCATTTACGACGCAACACGGTACAATGAAATCCACTTTCGATTGCAACGTGATAGCGATACGTGACGTCGCGATACATCGCACTCCGAAAGGGTACAAAAAGTGACGATATAAATGATGATACATTATGACAATGATTCCTAACCAAGGTGCCGTGGCGCATTAGTGTGCCTCGAGATTGATCAGGTGTGCTGTGGTATATTATCTAATCTCAGTTATTGGGACCAAAAATGGTGTCATTGCTCATAAAACAATGTTTCGTTAATTGATCGATGCCACCCACATAGTACATTACATTTTTTTTCTTTTATAGCATTTATATCCAAAAAGGGAAAATGAAGACAAAGAATAAAGCAATATGTTTTTGTAAATTAAATTGGATATCTATCTATCTATCTATCTATCTATCTATCTATCTAGCTATCTATCTATCTATCTAGCTATAGATATCTATAGATAGATATCTATAGATATCTATCTATAGATAGATAGATATACATTATTTACTGTATATGTACATATGAGTTGTAATTTTAGCAGATTAAATAAAATTGTACATTTTTAAAGGAAAACGATCTGTAAGAAAAGAAAATTATAAAAGTTACACTGTAGAAAAAAAGTTGGGACATTTTTGTGAAAAGGTCATTCTTTCGCAAAAAAAACAAACAAACAAACAAACAAACAAACAAAACCCAATAATAAATAAATAAATACATAGGTGCCATTAGTGAAAACATATTTTCAAACTCTGCCTATCTTGAGTGCATAAATGTCTTCAATCAAAGTGTTTGCGAACAATTTATCAACCTCACAGTAAACAGTTGCTTATTGATGCTCCCAGCAGATGCGGATCAACATTTATTTGGATGGCCGCCTCGGGCCACCTGATTAACGTTATTTTGGTCTCCGCTTCATCCTCGAGGAAATATGCCTCTTTTCTTTTGATGGGGGGGGGGGCATCAAAGTAGGCCGATAAATATCTGCTACCATGTGAACACTTCTCAACAAGATTTAATTTTAAGTGTGCATATTTGTCCAAAAAAGTCATCTTATAGTTTCCCCAAAAAGCCCGTGGGGAGAAACAGTCATTCCTGAGCCTTTTGCCGAATCCAGAAGTGTCAAACTCATTTTTGTTGCGGGCCTGATTTTAGTTTCAGTTTCCCTTGGAGGGCCATTATGACTGAAACCACATAAAGAAGTCAGGAATAACAATTTATTCGCCTATTGTTTAAGTTACTGAAATGAGGGGTTTGGTCACAAGAAAATATTTGCAGTATCACTCTTCTTTATTAGAAATGAGAATTTGACATTTTGGTACAGATTTTAGCAAGCATCATGAAAGTTGACATCTTTGATTTGCTTTCGCGGGCCACATCAAATGATGTGGCGGGCCAGATCTTGCCCCCGGACCATGAGTTTGACACAGTGACTTAGTTGTTCGGGGAGTATGAAAATTGCACATTAATGTGATATCTGTAAAGCGCATTTTTAATTTCAATTTAATAAAATCAAATATCCATGTATGTATACAACTCTCGACATCTAAAAAATACATGACTAGTTTATTCTTGTAATTTTCCCGATACCGAAGGCACAGTCTTAATACTTCATCAAATGTAGGATATGGACTTAATTTTGCGTAATGTGTAATGACTTTGTTTTCTTCTTTGGATGGACCCAATTGTCGTTCCCATCTGGAGATGCCAGTCCATTCCCGGCCAAAATTGCCGCGCAAATTCTGGACCCCCCTAAAAAAAGTGTTTTTCTGTGCTCTATTTAATGATGATAATCCATGAGAAACTGTGCTGGGGTAATTATTATCCACTGCATCTTTGCACCCCCTGCGGCCCTCCTTCCAATCCCTTTATGGTGTTTTCATGTGAGTTGTCCTTCACCTGTGTCGCGCTGTAAAGTCACCACACCGTGAGTGGGCGCAGAATTTTTTTTTTCTTTAAAAAGGACGCATCATCGGCCTACCGAGGGGTCTGCTCACAGTGAGTGGATGGCAACCTGCTTATCTGACTGACAGCTCGTGACATGAAGCTGCTGCTTTGGGGATAGGAGGAAAGATCGGGAAGCGAATAAAGGAGACAGAGAGTAGTCGCCCCATGGGGGGCGGGGGTTGGGCGAACGCTTGCATCAACAGGCGAGACGGTCGTGGAGCTCACAGCTTGCCAAAACTGCCGAGGAGGGACGTAAACGTGCCTGGAATGTCTTCCGCCAAATCGGAATAATCCAGAATAACTGTCTGACTGGTTCAAGGTGACGCTGTTCCACTCTGCTGCTGTAGGTGGCAGCTTGGTCTGCTTGGTGGGTCGCGGCCCATCTTTTTCCAAATAAAATGTAATCGGTCCTTCTTTGGCCCGGACACCACTCCAGTACAAAGTTACTACTAATCTGACCGACCAATTAACCATAATTCTTGCATAAACTTTGGCCAGAGCGAATTAACCAACCAACCAGCCATATCCGAAGTGTAATAAATTCTCATCTATACACTAAGGGGAGCTGACGCAGAACACCATCAACCTTAAAGATTGACGAGTTGATTTGCCAAAAAGCAGATAAAAGTCATTCTCCAAGTAGATGAACAATAAATACATGGCAGTCTCCCCAGTGGCTTAGTGGCGGCTCTCATCTCGTGTTGCCATCCCTAAACCTCTGGGGGTGTGCGGGGAGACAATGTGCCCAACTGGCAGCCGGAGCTCTTTCATCCATTCTTAGAGAACGGAATAAAGTTCAGCGGTATTACAAGGATCCACCGAGCTAGACTCAAAGGACGCCGGAAGAAATGTGCCCGACGCAGAAGCGCGTAGGCCAACAGTGCCCTAACTCAAAGCCGGCGTTCCTTGGCTTATCTCCACTGACGGATCTCCAGAAGTGAGAGGCCCGTTTTCTCTATTTGCCCTTTTTATCAACCACCAACTGGATACTTCTCGCTAATGTCACTGACTCATCCCCGCTTGTCATCCAAGACTGTAGAATTGGTTTGGTAAACTCAACATGTTTCTCACATTCCCATCACAAACAGAACATAACATATCCTTTATTGGTCACCAGAGAAGAAATTCAAGTTACAAGATTCAAGCAAAGCAGCAACAAACAAATGAATAAATAAAATAGTCCTTTCATTTTTTTTTTTCAGATTTGAGTTCAGATTAAAAAGTCAAAATGGTACCAGAATAAACTGATTTTATAGAAAAAAAAAACATACAAAAAGTGTATATTTTTTAGAAACAAGATTTAATTTTAAGTGTGCATATTTGTCCAAAAAAGTCATCTTATAGTTTCCCCAAAAAGCCCGTGGGGAGAAACAGTCATTCCTGAGCCTTTTGCCGAATCCAGAAGTGTCAAACTCATTTTTGTTGCGGGCCTGATTTTAGTTTCAGTTTCCCTTGGAGGGCCATTATGACTGAAACCACATAAAGAAGTCAGGAATAACAATTTATTCGCCTATTGTTTAAGTTACTGAAATGAGGGGTTTGGTCACAAGAAAATATTTGCAGTATCACTCTTCTTTATTAGAAATGAGAATTTGACATTTTGGTACAGATTTTAGCAAGCATCATGAAAGTTGACATCTTTGATTTGCTTTCGCGGGCCACATCAAATGATGTGGCGGGCCAGATCTGGCCCGCAGGTCTTGAGTTTGACACCTGAAATTTAAACAATACGTCAGAGGGTTTGATGTATTTAGGAATGAAATATGGCACCTTAGAAATACGGTTAAAACAATTTAGGATTTAGGATCAATCAACACACCCGGTCAAGTCGCCACATCCTCAAATTTGTTTTCGTGCTCGATCGACGATCAACCGCGGTTTTCTTTTGATCGCTCGATGCCAAAGTAAGAAGCCTCGCGATGGCGGCGCCATCGCGAGCGGATTTTGACAGAAGACCGACGTCACATCTCACCCATGAATTGCGCTCGGGCCTGGTGCGGGCTGAGCGCCCGGACCTGCTGCGTGTGCTGCGTCGCCATGGCAACCCACCGCTGCGGCGCCTGCTTTTCAAAGAGCAGCGCCGGGACGCAC
>NW_017806235.1:1234986-1238748 GCF_001891065.2 Hippocampus comes
CGGGCCAGATCTGTGCCCCCGGGCCTTGAGTTTGACACCTGTGGCCTAATCCTTTGAGGGGAAATAAGTGGCCAACCGACACCAAAAAGTCTCCACTTGCATTGAGAATATTTCCATTTGATAGCCTCATTTGTTTGAGATCAGCACCGGTGCATTATTAAACAGGCCTTGCATGGCAGACCCCATAACTCATGACTATTTCAAGCAAAACACACACACACACACACACACACACACACACACACACACACGCACGCACGCACGCACGCACGCACGCACGCACACACACACACACACACACACACACACACACACACACACACACACACGCGCAAGAAGAAATTGTTTACAGGTAGTGAGGACAAGGCAGGGTGACAATCCATCCAAGATACTGTGACCGCACTTTACGAATCATTGAGTGGCGGAAAGCAATTCCTGAGAGGGAGGGGAAAAAAAAGAGCTCACTCTGGACCGTGTTTTTGTTAGCAAATTACGTTTATTTGGATTTTCGGTGATGGGTGTTGTGCATTTGAGTGGGTCAGTGTTATGAATGGTTTTATTTTGGAAGGTTCCTGCCTCCTGTGTTGTTCCCATTGTCTTCTGGAGTTGCTGTTGATTAACTTTTTGTAAACAAATGAGTTTGAATTGCGTCAACTGTATGCATTTGAGTGTTTGTGCTGTTACTGGTTTATTGTCGCTGCATTTTGACTTTGTGTTTTTGTAACATTGATAGCAACGTCCGACGGAGGCAGTACCGAGAAACTTTTTGTGAACAAATGGCTGATTTGGATCTGCCGCGACAGGTATTATACCGAGTTCATTTGTACTGTAACTGGTTTTATTTTGGTAGGTTCCTACTTCCTATTTTTGTTCCTCAGCCTTTTGACTCATTATAAGTCTGTCAACAAGAGACTTTGATTTAGATTTTCTGTGAAGCGCGTTGTACAAGTGTGCTGCTACTTTTATTTGATATGTTTGTACTTCCTGTTTTTGTTCCTGCTCTCTCCAAAGAACTCTCAACTGAGAGCCACTATTCTCCAGGCTTTTGTTAACCGAGGACTTCACTTTCGATATTTGGCGGGTGGGTTTTAGTCGATATTAATTGTGCTCTTAGTCATTTTATTTTGTTAGGTTCCTGCTTCCTGTTTTTGTTCTTGTTCCCTGAAAAGAACTCTCAGCCAGAACCAGTATTGGCCAACTTTTTGTGAACAACGGATGTTTTTTTTGTTGTTGTTTTTTTTTTTTTTTTTTATGCGACTGGGTCTATCTGACTGTACTGTTGCTGGTTTTGTTATGGTAGATTGTAATTCCTTTTCCCTTAATGGTATTTTGTAATAATAACAATAACCATAATAATCGTAAACATCATCATCATCAGCATGAGGATGTATTGAGCTGTTTTTATGTGAGCAAATGACTTTTATTTGGTTCTACTGTGACCGGTGTCGTGCATTTTGAGTCCGTCTGTTCGTGCTGTTCCTACTGCTTTTATTTTGGTAGGTTTCCACTTTGTGCTCTTGTTCCCCTGACAGAAACTTCCATCGTGTCTTCATCATTATGCAGCATCACAAGCTGCCTCGTCTATCCCCCGACTAAAGCTCGCAGCTACTTAATTTTTGTCTGCTGTTTGTTTTGATGTAAAGCTCAGCACGTCCATTCTTTGTGCCTCGCTCTATCCGGCGGTGGCACGAAACGTCTCAGCGCCATCTGGAGCCACCAGCACCGACGCGCTGCTTTTTAAACGCTTTTAATTGGTAAATATTTACGAGCGGGAGCTCTCAGCGGGGCTCCGCTCGGAGCGTGTTTTAAGCGCCTCTGCGCTCCCCGACGCCGATGTCTTTGATTGTGAGTGCGGATAAACGCAACCTGTGGCTCGGCTCTTGACAATAGCCGCTAAATAACCAATGAGACTCGCTTAAGGTCAAGCACTTTATTAGCGACGCTCCCTGTAATGTGCAGCGGCGCTGTGCTTCATCAGCATTGCTTTTTTTTTTGTGTTTTATCAATGATGACAAAGAGGAAAATACAAATCCATAGCATGGCAAGATGTTGGAAAAATGCTGTGAGCATGCTAGCTTTCAGCATTACAATGTTCATTTTGCTGAGTAAACATCATCATCATCAGCATGAGGATGTATTGAGCTGTTTTTATGTGAGCAAATGACTTTTATTTGGTTCTACTGTGACCGGTGTCGTGCATTTTGAGTCCGTCTGTTCGCGCTGTTCCTACTGCTTTTATTTTGGTAGGTTTCCACTTTGTGCTCTTGTTCCCCTGATAGTAACTTCCATCGTGTCTTCATCATTATGCAGCACCACAAGCTGCCTCGTCTATCCCCCGCTAAAGCTCGCAGCTACTTAATTTTTGTCTGCTGTTTGTTTTGATGTAAAGCTCAGCACGTCCATTCTTTGTGCCTCGCTCTATCCGGCGGTGGCACGAAACGTCTCAGCGCCATCTGGAGCCACCAGCACCGACGCGCTGCTTTTTAAACGCTTTTAATTGGTAAATATTTACGAGCGGGAGCTCTCAGCGGGGCTCCGCTCGGAGCGTGTTTTAAGCGCCTCTGCGCTCCCCGACGCCGATGCCGTCTTTGATTGTGAGTGCGGATAAACGCAACCTGTGGCTCGGCTCTTGACAATAGCCGCTAAATAACCAATGAGACTCGCTTAAGGTCAAGCACTTTATTAGCGACGCTCCCTGTAATGTGCAGCGGCGCTGTGCTTCATCAGCATTGCTTTTTTTTTGTGTTTTATCAATGATGACAAAGAGGAAAATACAAATCCATAGCATGGCAAGATGTTGGAAAAATGCTGTGAGCATGCTAGCTTTCAGCATTACAATGTTCATTTTGCTGAGGCCCGTGTTAGAATAGGAAATGAATATTTAGTGATGTGGCTGTACATTAATATAGCAACTCTTAGCATGTTAGCAATTCTTATTGAAAATGGGACATGGCGAGACGTGAAATCCACTGCATCCCATCCTACCCTGTGTCCTCGGGTTACTGTCATGCCCTATGTCAGCATACCAACTGTTAGCATGTTAGCAATTGTTAGAAATAGCATGGGAAAATTTCAAGCCTTTACCATTCCAACTTTCTGTACTTGGGTTGCTCTTGCGCTATGTGTTAGCAGTCCAACTCTTTGTATGATGAAAGTGCACAAGAGTGCCACGATTTGACTCCGGAATGTTCTCTCACCATCAACCTTTGCTGTTTGCGGGGGTACCATGCCCTGACATGACGAGCAAAAGTTTCCCCATTATGGTGATTAGAATTGCCAAAACTAATCGTTTAAACCGAAAATATACCACAAACTGCGACTCCTAAAACACTTCGGCCCCTATTTTTGTGGCCGCAGCACATCCGTTCAGCCACAGCACAAAGCGCGGTCGAACTGTGTGCATGGTGGAAGTTTTCTTTTTGGTATTTTTGAAAATGTGTGCAGCTAGAAACAACATGCTGTTTTTCACTTCCATGGCATTTCAAATTTTCGGGTGGCATCCTACCGACTGCATACTTAAATCGGTGAGTTACTCATCAAATACCCGAATGTAAGGCTGTGTTGAAAAACTGGTGAATTGGCGGCAGGCAGGGGGGGGTTCACTGTATTTCCTGGCTTGGGGTAACTCGTGTGCAACCGCCCATGTGCACTTCCAAGGTTTCGGCGTGTTCATTAATCTCCGTTACGGTGAACAATACCTCGCCTGGCGTATCGCTGACCCGCCACGCCGGCCGGCATCCTCATTCATCTCCATCTGCGCTG
>NW_017806235.1:1239093-1287119 GCF_001891065.2 Hippocampus comes
ATATTATAAGAGAAAAAAAAAAAAAAACAAGTATTACAAAATGAAAGAAACGCACTTAAAAAAATAAAAATAAAATAAAATATTACTCATGCTAGTCCTGGTTTTCACAACATTGAGATTCATATATACATTAATCCGTATGTATGTTCACTTCCAACCATATACATAATACATCATTTAAATACATTCAGTTGCTCTATGAGGAATATAATTTGGCTTTTTTGAGACCGGTGTCATTCATTTGCCTTGCTTGTGCTGTTACGGTGACTTGGGAGGGTCCCATGTAGAACATATGTATTACAACATGCATGTTTTACACACACACACACACACACACACACAGGCCCCACAGTGACAAAGCAAATTGATTTGACGTTGGTCCTCCACGGCTTCACGCGTGCACGGCTCTGTAATAACAAATCAGAGTATAGGAGTGGAGCCCGAGAGCTGCAAAGCCCAACCGCTCTGTGATTTTCATACAAAGGGGCTTATTTCCATCTGCCCAAGTCACTGCATTTAACTTATTGCTTTTCCAAACTGCTGCCTCGTCGCCATCCGCCGCCGCCGCCGCCGCCACCGACAGAGCCTCACGAGGCATTTGGGGGGGGGGAAATATTAAAGTCAAATAGCGAGACAGAAACGGTCTCTTTGAGGGATTGTACTTTTGGCGGCGGAGCCATCACAAGTCATCAGTCAAGACGACGAACCGCTGACGGCGCCCGGCAGCGGTTGGCCGCAAAAGTCAGGGGCGGCGGCTCGAATGAGAAAAAAATAAATAAATATAGCTGGTGACGAACACGATGAGATGTTGATGACCGTCATGTTAATATGCACCTTTCAAAAAAGAAAAAAAAAGTAAATGTCAGCCTCTGATCTGAGGAGGCATCATGGGAAGGCACCCCCTACACGCGCCTCTCTTTCATAACGCCTGACTTTCATTACCGAGGCAGCCAAATTAAGTACCAGCAGCAGGTTGGCCCGTAGTGGCGGCACCTCGCATCCTCAATCCCACCACTCCCATCTTATTTTTTATTTAATAGGGAACACGACAAGCTAATAAGCAGCAGCAACTGGAGCGAACCGAGGCAATATTGCTTTGATGGCAAAGTCAGATTGAAATGGGAGATGAAAGACAGGTGTCAGCGTACGAGAGTCCCACGTCTTTGACGTCATTCTGCAAAGTGGATCGACACTGATTATTTGATGAGATGATCGACTGTCGTGACTGTGAGTGTAAGCATTTATGAGTGGAACATGTGCACCTGCCATGTAGTTATTTAAAAAAAAAAAAAAGCAAAATAAATAAATAAAAATCTGGCAGCCTTAGTCACAAATTCGGCGGCTTTAGTTCCTCGATATTGTTAGTCGTAAGAGTTCTATTTACGCATCCAGATGCCGATCCCCTGGATTATTTCTCCTTTTCCGGTTGATTTCTACTGTGCAAATGTCGCGGTGATCGCGAAATCACCGGAGCAAGGAGCTGTCGCATTAAATCCGACCACGTCCACTTACACAACCTTGGCAAGTTGAATCTCATGAAAAGTCATTTGAAAAAGACGCGGTCGCATTCGATCATAAAAAAAAAAAAAAAAAATCATCAATATTAGAGCAGCTGTCGGTCTGGAAGGAAAGGCGGGATGTTAGATGACCACCTCGCGAGTGCCCCCTCCTCACTCTGTTGCTTTCACCCTTTTTTTTTTCCCCCCACAAGCGAGTGAAACACTGCTTTATGTGTGCGCGTGTGTGGATGTGTGTGGGTTCACACAGCCTCCAAACATGGACGTGTTTTCAAAGTCAGCGGACGGCCAAGAGCTTCCTTGTCGGCTTCACCAAAACCAAGAGTGCGTTTATTAGATTCCTTGGTTTAAAATAATAATAATAAATAATGCTTTGGATTTTTTTTTTTGGTTTGAATGCCTGGCAGTGACCTCCGGTCTAATCCTTGGGTTCCACATGATTTAGGCAACAATATGTTCGAACTTTAGCCTACAAATAACCCCTTGAACATGACAGTGTTTAATGGTAGCAACTGTTGATTGATTTTGGAATATTATCCGTGTAGGGATTCAGTGAAAGTGAAAGCGGAGTTTAAAGACCGGGTAAAATGAATTCAGAGATTCTTATACACGTTTGAAGATAATTGCTGAAGATGCGCAAAGGCCCGACACCGCTAACATTTAGCCTAAACCGAACCCGAACCACATCGATAACCCCAAGCGCTAATCCTGATTTTTACCTCAAATCTAATCTCAACAATGGGGCTTTCACAATCGAATATATTTAGAATGAATTATTCTATCGATTAATCAAATAATCTTGTCAAATTTGACTTTGCATTTAAATGTGTTACGGTGATTAAATACAAAAAAGAATCCGTCTGCTTTCATGAAGGACGACAAAAATCTGAGAATAATTCATTTCAGTTGAGTGGCTGGAATCCGAAGATTTGGCCAATTATAAGTTACATTATTTAAAATAGTTGTGGATTATTTTGCTGATCAATCAGTTGACGACCAATCACTGACTTTGACACCTTGACTTGTAACCCTAAACTACTTCTTCCAAACTCAGATCAGAAATCAACTTCGTTTGTAATGACAAACGGAATTGCATTGATTTTGTTGCCGGAGAGGAAAAGTTCCACTTCAACCCCTACAGGGGGAGTTAGGGAGCCAAAACATCGGAATGATTGAAACAGCCGTGTCGCAAATTGAATCCATCTCAAAACAAAACAAGCCTTCCCATTGTGCGGCCATTTCAACCGTGACTCATCTTTGTATGGAACACCTGCTCGGCTCGAGAATCGACGTGTCCGTGCCGCCGCCGCCGCCATGATGCCGGGGGGGGGACATCGGAGCCAACGGGCGTCCTCGGCCCCCGTCGTCTGATATGAGTCACGGCGGGATCAGTTGGCAGGAGCTAGCATGTCTGCGCTGGCACGTGTTTGTGATTGTCTTTCTCCTTCTGGAGCCTCCCCACACATCCCACTGCCACCTAATCCTCTTCCATGTCTCCGTGTTAGTTTGAGCAGTAACCTTGCTGAAATAGCTCGACGTACGCACTAAAAATAATACAAACGTGTCGGTTAGATCACTTTCCATTTGCATGGAAGGGGTGACGACGTGAGGGACCCTGTTATCACCCTGCGTTATTCACGCACTACTTCTCTCAGATGACCGCAAAAAAAAAACGTAGAGCACATCACTGGCATTCATGTAACATTCATGCAACCACACAGGCAGACGGCACAAATAGTAAATAACTCAGGAGACCCTTTCACACTGGACATCGGAGCAAGCTTTCTCCCGGCTCCCTGCGCGCGATCGTGAAGTTGCCGGCTTTTCGTAGACCCAACGCCACTTGCGTATAAGGTGCCGCAACCCGAGTGTGTGCTCTTGCGTGTTGATAGCAATTGTCGCTGTGTCATACCCTGTCATTGCCACCCATCGAGCTGTCGAAATATAACCCAAGCGGAAACGGCCGCGTGAATGTGCACTGTAAAGGGTCTCGACGAGCACGTGACGTTTCACTGCCCACTTTACCCCGTTACACCGAAATCAATTTGGTTTTGTTGATGCCGCTACTCATCTAATTATGTGAACGCGCCAAGCCACAGCGTCTGCGCGAACATACATCGAAGGGGCCGCGAGTGTTGTGTGTGTGTTTTATCAGCCGAGACTCACTGCTCAATCCCAGTTTGTGTCGAAAGCAAGTGTCACCGTCCGAGACGCTGGCACAGATATAAATCTGCAACACCTGCAAGAACGCACACTGTCAGGGGCCTTGACTAGCTTGTGAAGTTTAAAAGCCGAGACTCACTCCCCGCATCTGTTTGTGTTGAAAGCAATGTGAATGAATTGCTCTGCATTGAACCAATCGTGCAGTGTGATGAGAACCATACCAAGTTAGGTCGCTGCATACCGCACATTAGCAGCCAGGATGCAACAGGCACGAAAGTTCGTTCCTGTTATGTAGCTCGTCAGTCAGTGAGCACCGATGTAACGGGAAAAGAAAATTAGGAGACGCGGAATGATATCGTTGACAAGAAAGGCTCGAAAAGTCCAGCAGTTTTGTAAAACATTGCTCAATTGACGATAATACCTGTTTCCAATTGGATGAATTTCTTCATCTAAATTTATGAGCCGGGGAAGTTGACCCAAATTCTTGCTTGAAACCAAAAACGGAGACTTCATTTACAGTTCCCGACATGAGACTTTTTCATGCATCCTGTCTACCCAATTTCATGTCAATTGGCAAAAGTGGTCTCGGGGGGGGCTTTATTTTCAAACTGTCTTTCATGGCGAATTCTCAAAATGATCATTAAATTTTGACATCCACCCATATTAGATGACATATGCAAAAAAAAAAAATCTTTAGATTGGGGCTCATTTTGATGAGCATCAGAACGCTGGAATTCACCCCAAAATGGCTACTTCAATCCAAATTGGCCCACTTCCTTGTGAATTTACGAGCCTTCAGACTTTTTTGTGTCCAATTATGATAGAATCGAGTGAGTGAGTGAGTGAGTGAGTGAGTGAGTGAGTGAGTGAGTGAGTGAGTGAGTGAGAGAGAGAGAGATTTGGGGATGCGTGGGTTGGTGTTCTAAGGACCCCTAAAATACCTTCATGTTTACCAGAACACGCGCGTTTCCAAAAATGTTGAAACATAAAAAACGAAATGACATCCGATAACGGAAGAAAAAAAGGTTCCCAATCCTTGATGACACGCAATCTCTGCCAATCCCCAAATCAGACGCCGTCAACAAAAACGTTCAGTTCAGTTGAAATGTGTTCAATTCTCCCCTTGCGTAAAACACCAGCATCATTATTGGGATGCACCAAAGCCACAACGTGAAGAAAATACTCACGTTCAACAAGTTATCCACGGCGACGACGACGACGTATTCAGTCTTCTTTTTTGCAACTTTTAACACATTTCCAGCAATTCTGGCGCACGCCGACAAGGCGGCACTTTCTGCTGCCAGAATGATGTCGCTTGAATCGGCGTTATAAAAACACTTTAAATGTCAAAGTGCATTTTTTTTTGTTCAAAAGATGAGACTCGGTGCGATTGCTCAGCTTGTTGCGCTGCATAAGAGAATCAAGCGAGAGGTTCGATCATGGGTCCAAAACACTGAGGCGAGCGCTGTCTTTTTTTTTTTTTTTTTTTGCGCCCGCGGGGTCCTAAAGGTAACACCTGCCGCAATTTACGCCCAAAATCAGCTTTCAACTTATACGAACTCATAAAAGAGACGCGCGTATCATTTTAAAAGCGGATTTATTGCGTAATTACGCACATATCGACGCCGTGTTCACAACTTACTGCCGTTATTAAAGTTAACGAGCAGGAGAGGCTTTTGCTCTCAAACCGCGCAATGGAGGTTGAAATGCATAAAATTACAATAAACACAAAGAGGTGAGGTTGCAAAATATACGAGGGGGGGAAAAATGTCTTACCTTCCATTAGTATTAGGGTGAAGCCCGTTAAATAATCCGGGTACGAGGGGGTGTAATCACCGGCCAACCGCGTTGCAGCGCACACTGCCGGGGTGCAGCAATCAATGCTGGCTGGGTGGGCTTCATCCCCCACCACCACCCCCCGCCCCCCTCCTCCCTCTCGGCGAGGAGTCTTGGATGCCTCACCACCTCCTCTTCCTCCTCTTCTTCTCTTCTTCTTCTTTCGTGGGGCACCAAAGCATCGTCGTGACAGGTCGCTAATAATGCCACAATGGGTGTGAGAGGGTCGGTGGGTAGGACGGGGGTCTCTCTCCAAAAGCCTGAAGGTCAGCCAGCTGTCTTTGGGTTTTAAATGTATGTGATGTCTGCTTAAACGTGCGAGACACAAAAAAAAAAATTGGCTCAAGATAGTCAGTGTCATGTTCATAGGCTTTAACTTTATGTGACTCAAGTGGATGGCAAATGAATATGTGCCATTTAAATATATTCATCTTCATAATTATGTATTTTACAGTGCTACGGATGACAGTTTACGATTTTTTTCCAGCCAATTATCTGCTTTGACTTGCGAGCCAACATTTAAATCACGAGTGCTGCATCATGTTAGCAGGGGCAATGTTGCCATCAAAGGCAGAGTAGTCTCACAGAAATTACGTCATCACGGTTACTTTGTTGTCGATGCCAAAAAGTGTGCTATCAATTATTAGGGGGGAAAAAAATTAAAATTAAGATGGACTCAAATGCTCAGGTCACAAAAAAGCTACATTAATAAAAGTCCCTTACTCATAGAAAGCTAATCAAACCTAAAGGAAAAAAAAATCCAGGAAGTAGAAACCTACCAAAATAAAGCCAGTAACAGAACCAATAGATGGACTGAAATGCACAGTACAGTTAGATCCCAATCAAACACCTCTGATCATAAAAAGCAAGTCATGAGCAGGAAGGATGTATTTCATTTGTATTGAAGTGAAGAATGCTGATTATCTGTCATCACAGTGCTTATTATGGGCTGCCATCACACCTCGCACAGTGAGCGAGCTGATTGCGTCCCCAACGCTTCACGCTCTTTATTGATACGTAGCCAATTCAAATGTAATGAATGACTTGTATGCCTATCAAAAGAAGTCACCATGACATTTTTTTTCCTTTTTGTTGTTGGTGGTGTTGTGGGTTTTTTTTTTTTTTTATGGGGCGGTATCGAGGATACTGCTTGAATGACGAGACGCGTCTCTTCTGAGAAAAAAAAAATGCTTGGGCTCCGAGCGACTGCTGCTCTTGACATTTCCATTAACTCCTTCCTCCTGGAGACGCCCTCCACGGAGGCTCACGCATGACTCAGCTCACTCATGTCGCTTGGATATATGCACAGAAATGCGCATATCACTGATAAAAAAAAAAAATGGATACAAGACAATTGGCCACAAGTTACACGAGACAGAAGCAGAACACTAAACTTGAAAAAGTAACCAAGTTCTTTTACCGATTACTTTATTTTGAAAGTAACTAAGTCAAATTACAAGTACTTTAAAGTCAACAGATGCTGACAACCCTACTCAACATAAAACTGACAGTCAGTTTTGACAATACGTAATCGGAAGTTGATGATGTTTGAGAATGAACTAACAACTAACACACAGTTGGAGTCAAATGCAAGGCTTCCGCCACAAAAGATCCAAATCAAAGACCCGTGTTCACAAAAATCTCGTTGATACCTGCTTCAGCTGAGAGTGATATTAGAGAAACAAAACAAGAAGACAAAACCTACCAAAATAAAACCAATTATAGCGCTTTTAACTTCACCGTAGGAAATGAACCAACATGCTGCTTTATCCTGTCATAAAACTGACAACATTTTATAAGTTGTTCCTGTTTGGTGAATTCAAGCGTGCGTGATGACTGCGAGGTGTTAATCCGTCGTGAAGATTGCACCACTATTATCTCTTTAGCCAAACGTATAATTGCTGGTTTACATGCCGAGAAGAAAAAGAATGTTGGTTGATGCGGATTTCATAAACACAAATTAAACGGCGCCATAAACAATTTAGGAGCTATTAAAACAACACAAGGAGGATGTGTTGTGAAAATGCAACTCAGAGTAAATAATTAAATGCTGGCATTGGCGGTTCCAGACCAATTTTACTGACGAGGCCTGGCTGGGGTCAGTGGTTTTGTCAGAGAGTTAACCTGACCACAAAAAAAAAATAAACAAACAAGCCTGCCACCACGGATTCTAAGCACTTTTTTTTTTTTTTTGTTAAAATATTTCCTTGGTTCGTTTTAATTATGTCGCGTCTTATGATGTCACGCTTAATTTTTAACGCTTTATGGAACATTGAAAACTCTCAACTCTCAACCCTCAGTCAGTTGAGGCAGAGCTAACGAAACTGAAGTGGTCGAAACGGCCATTTGACGTCCATTCTGGGTGAACAGAGGAAAGGAGAGCCATTGAAGCTCAACAAGCATGTTCAGGGTCTTTGAAAATGGGGGAGTTTTCGTTGGTTGTGAGTGTCTCGGCCATTGGGTTCAAAAGTGGTGGTCCAAGGATGACTTCCGCTTTGAAATGAGCAGGATGTATGGCGTATCAAATATTCCCAGCAGAGGGCGCACTTCCTGTATGGTTGAGGTGAAGGTTTGGGCTTCAATCAATTGATCGTTTGCAATTTTCAATGTGAAATAAAGTGTTTAAAAAATGCTTGGCGTCATAAATTGGCGCATCATTAAAGCCGCCAAGGAAATAGTTACAAAACAAAGAAAGAAAAGAGAAGGCGCTTTGAGGATCCATGTGGGCGGAGTCTAATTTTTAGCTCCATCCTACGTTGAGCCGTGCCTCGAAGTTCGAACTGCACTTGCAGCCAGGGCGTATTCAGGTTGAGGTGTATTTACTATGGTGGTTCAGGTTGTTTGGTCAATATTGACACACCTTGTCACTGTGAATCGAGAAAAAAGAAATTGTCGAGGTGAAGTAGTTTACAAGCCGGAGAAATGTCAAATCAAAGTCCTGCGACTCCCGCCAAGACGACAAAAACAGGAAGTAGAGTTGTAACAATAAAAGCAATGTCAGAGTGCTCAATCAAAGAATTTTGTTCACAAAAGGTTTATTCATACTGGCCTTAGCTGAAAGTTCTATCAAGGGAACAAAAAGAAGAGAAGTCAGCAAAACAGAAGCAGCACAAGCAGATGGAGACAAATGTGTGACAAAGGATCAAAATTACAGTCTTTTCGTTCACAAAATTCGTCCATCTGACCTCTGAGTCACATCAGACACGTTAACATTAAACAGGAAATAGAAACCTACCAAAAAAAATAAAAGCAATCACAGCACAGATTATTTCAAATGTACGACACCAGTAACAGAAAAGGCAAAGTTCAGAAAAAAGTTGGTCAAAACTGACTCAACATTCAGAGAGGACTCCTATTCTATTAAAATATGAATCAATCCCAGAAATTGAATGCCTGTCTATCAGCACCATATAGAAGATGCCATCAGGAAATTGCAAGGATCAATGAACCCGTAGTCCTCCGACATTCATTTCTTTCATTGGCATCTCGTAGCGGTTACCTGCATTTCCAGTGTCCAATGCCAAAGGCAAGGTGAAGAGATGACAGCGAGTCGGCTGCAAATCCTGTTGCAAGCATTACGTTTTGTCTTCTATATCCGCCGTGACCGGCTCGCGCTTTCTCTTTAGTAATTTCTTAGGGGGGGGGGGATTACAGACATGAAAAGATCCGATGACATGACATCATCCCTCTGTCAGCAAAACACAAAATCTTACCTTGACTGTTTTGTGATCATTTCCACCAGCGTTTTTTTTTTTTTTTTTTGTCAACAAATGACTTAAGTTTGGCTCTTCGGTGATTGATGTTGCGCGTTGGAGCTCATCTGTTGATTTATTTTGGTTGGATCGGGGCTCAGTCAAAGCCAACTTTAATTCACAAAGAACTTTGTTTTCGAACTTTTGTGACGGTTATTGTGCTGTAATTGGATTTATTCATCTGTTTGCTGTTACTGATTTTATTTTGGTAGATTTCAACTTCCTGTTTATGTTCCCATGACATGACTCTCAGCCAGCGCCAGCTGTTTATGAACAAAGAATGATTTCTTGGATTTCAGTCCATCTTTTTCTGCTGTTGTTTTATTTTTTTGAGTGAGTTTTTACACGCAAATGAATGAATCCAAGAGCGCCGTTTAACATCCTCTCACTCACTCCCCATTTGTGTTGTTGCCACCGGACGACAACGTTCGTTTGGTTCATGAGGACAAATCTTCACATTCTTGATACTTCGTTTGAACTTTAACGTTCCGGGAGGCAATTAATTGTATTTGAAGGTCACAAATATATGTACACGAAT
The DNA here is from genome assembly GCF_001891065.2 of Hippocampus comes. Lineage (NCBI taxonomy): Eukaryota > Metazoa > Chordata > Actinopteri > Syngnathiformes > Syngnathidae > Hippocampus > Hippocampus comes. The sequence continues at coordinate 1,248,900 of NW_017806235.1, forward strand.
GTGTGCAAAACGTACTGTTAGCTTGGTGGTGATCTGCACGATGTTTTGGTAGTTGTTTGTCTTCCTATCTGAGCTGCTGTATTCTTATCTGGATCGTGATAAAACAACTTTAGCATTCGTGCGTGGCCATACTTGTGGAAGATAAGCAACCCGAGAGCCAAAATGTTTGCCACTGTCTTATCGGAGTTCTTCCAGCTCCGTTGGTCATTTCACAGCAAACTTGGCAGCCCGCATTCTGTGTCTGTTTTCAACACAAACGGGCAAGAGAAGCGAGTGTCAGGTGTTTCGCTTTTAACCAGAGGTGTCGAATCCAGCTCCGAAAGTAAAAACCCTGCCACAATTTGGCTTTAGCCACGGGTGCCAGGCGCCTTTATCACCATTTCATCTGCCAGGCACCTGTGGCTAAAGACAAACTGCGGCAAGGTTTTATTTTCGGGACCTGGACTTGATACCCCTGAATTTAACACCTTCGATCGGCATCATCCTGCCTGCGTTACTGAAAGGTAGGAAATACTTGGTACCAGTATTCCGTCTCTGCTCTTATCACAAAAGGGAGGGAAAAGTGAGCGTCAGGTGTGAAAGTTCATACCCGTGTCCCACAATTTGGGCATTCATAATTTACAGCGGCATCATCCCAGCTCTGTCATCATCGTCAACACGATCTCCGAAGATGGAATACTTAGTTCCACCATTCCGCGTCTATTTTCAAGGTGTTACATTTCAATGCTTAGTCACGCTTCCATGCATTTATCATGTACAGATGTGTCCTCCCAGCGCTGTGATTATCTTCAAATGAAATTCTGGTGGAAAAACTTGGTATCACCATTATATCTCCGCAAACTCAGCATTAACCGTTTACACTGGCCTCGTCCCGGCTCTGTCGCCATCTTCAAAGACACAATACGGTGCTGGTTGAAATGTGAAACTGAATACCTTAATCCTGCATACCCAGCATAAAGCGTTTACACATCTCGGATGTTATCCCGCCCCCACCCCCCCATTTCTGTGTCTGCGCCACGAGATGGGAAAATGGAGCATGCAGTGTAAACTGTTATAAGGACTTATGTCACTTGGGGTAGCTGACAGGTGGAGCTTTCTAAAGTATAATTTTGGGAGACAGGCCGTGAATCAACACAACACACTGACACGACACGCTCCAAACGATCAACAGAGTAAATAAAGTAGAGAAGTACACGGGCATGGCGGGCAAAGTGAAACGCCAAACATCTGTCATCATCTTTTTATACTCATTTAAAAACGTAATGCACACTTTATTTTTATCCGAGCCATGCAACTCAATCCTCATGCGGATTGTCCACTCAATCAATGAATCGATTTTGCCGCCATCCACCACTTCGCTCACTTCTGTGTGCTCCCGATGGCAGCCGCTCTATGGCGAGGGTCCGGCAGGTATTTAGGCTTTTAACGGCTCGGGGTAATGTGCTTCGTAGTGCTCCAAGATAAAAACCCGAAGCTACTCAGGCCTCACTAATTCGTTTATCCATGCCCAAGGAGGGAGATGGGGGCTGCGTCTGCGAAATCCATCAGCCGCTCAGACGAGGCAAGGCTGCACGTGCAATCTTTTGTCCGTGTTCACAATGAGATTAAGATTCATATGCAACGCGACTGACTGGGAGTGTATAGTTTTGTTTATTTGTTGAGGAAGGAATAATTGGGATTAAGGATATTTGGTGGGAGAGGGGGGGAGGGGGTCATACTCATATTGTATCTCACGATAATTGGAGTGAATTGTGATGTATCATAATTGGAGTGAATAATGTATCGCATCGTAATTAGAGGTAATCGCATTGTGTCGCGTAATTAGATTCAATCTCTTCGTATGTATCATAGCGAGTGGATTGTGAAGCACCGCAATTGGATGGAATCATAAATCGTAATTAGGGTGAACTTCATTGTTTTGTAGTGCAATGTCGTTTGGGTGAATCATATATCGCATTGCAATTGAACTGAGTCATATGCCATAGCGCGTGATAATCAATGTGAATTGCATTGCTTCACGTTGTAGTTGAAGTGAATCATATCAGATCATCATCGTATCTCGTAGTGGTGGTGAAGTCAATTGTATTGCGTCATATCGTATTTGGAGTTCATATGAAATCAACTCCAATCAAATTGTATTTGGAAAAGTACCTTTCATACAAAGAATGCAACAACTCCAAGCGCGGAACAGATTCATGTCATTCCCAATGGTGGCATCCACCTCCTATTCTCTGTTCACCAATAACGACTTGAAGTTTCGAATGTGTTTATTGACACTACATTTGCTCATCAGCGACTAGCTTTGCAGTTTGCAAACGTGTGTTGAAATGTTACGTAGACTTTTCATATATTTATCCTTTTATTCAAGTCGTTTTTTTTTGTTTTTAAATACTTTACACCTTATTGTGATTGTGTCCGCCACGTCCGGTCTTTGTCATAAGTAGGCGGGCACTGTGTTCCTATTGGTCAGCGAATACCCGAGAACCAATCGGAGGGCGACGTAGGGGCATGTGACAATCTGCGGCAAAACGAACAGAATCTCCGACATGTCAGACAATCGCAGTCGTGGTGAAGCGAACAAATAGTCTCGTAATTGGAGTGCATTGTGCCATATCGCCTTGTAATCGCGGCGAATCATATCGCGCGAGTAACCCAGTATTGCGATTCATCTACTATTTCATCAAGTGCAGCCCTTGAACGCACTGTCAACCTTGTCATATCATTATGAGTCATCAGCACTAATGATGGAGATGCGCACACCCTTCTTGTTTGTGCTCCTCTTCCTTTCCTCGCCAAGAAAAGCAGACCGAGCTTCTTGTAACAAGTCCCTCGACTCCGACGACTTAAGGAGTCCTACACGGCAAGCACCACACGCGCGTACATGCTAACAAGCCAACGCGTTACTGCAGGAGGTGACAGACAAAGACTCAACACAAAGAGAGCGAGGTGAGAATGTCTGCCTTGTGTTTCATGTTCGTTAATCATATACCGAGAGGAAAGAGCTTGCAGTCTTTCCCTAAACATTCAATTAAATTGTGCTCCAATCACAACGAGTAATATTTTAACTATTAAACTCTTAGCACAGTTATTTAGCCATCACACACACACACAACATACTGATAGTGCCCCCCCCAAAACCATATGAGTTAAAGCATTGTGTATTGCAGTATTAAAGTAAGTGCGAAGTATTTAGTTCAACTAAAAGTAGAATCCGTATCAATTAAAATAAGGTTGAACATGTTTAGCCAGTATCGTGTAAGTCAGTACAAGTACAAACAGTGTGAAATAAAAAAAAAATGTTTGTTAATGTTATAAAAACATGCCACGGGTGTGCTCAAAGAGATTATTTCTATTTCGCAAATTTTTACTTATCTTTGGTGTTTGGGTCTCGAACATAAGCTCCTGCAATGGAGGGGTTTTTACTGTAATGCATAGCGGTCCTTGTTCTTTTTGTTATTTTGTCTTTTATGGCACTTGATCATGCTGCCTGCCTTCAACACGTCCTGGAGGTGAAGTGAAATCTCAGATGCTTCCCCAGTGACTGGAAACACGGGCTAATGGCATTGCTCAAGGCTTGCCCGGGCCAAGCTTGTCAATACCATTTCCCTTACGCTTCTCCCGCTTGCCACTTCCCATCTGGAGCCAATTCGTGAGCTGCTAGGTCAACGGCTGCCTCCGCATAACACTTAGCCTTGCCCCCCCACATTCCACCTCTCTTTCCGTCCTTTCACTCCGCTGAGCTTTGCTCCGTCGTGACAGCTTCGTAGTAGCCTACATCCACCGCAACACTTGATTGACTGTAAACCACCAGCACATTCCAAGTTGTCTTTTCTGTAATCCAGTAATGGTCACTAGGCTCAAGAGTAACCTGCACTCGAATTTTATACGGACCCCCAAAATCACCCTCGAAAAGCTGATTGTCCTTTGTCCTCATATATCATGCGCTCCTTCGATTTGCTGGTATCAATGCTCAAAAACGATATCAATTAGTATCATATGCATAGTAATTTGATAGATTAGGATTTTTTTTTTGTGTGTGTGTGGATGCCTATAGCCAAGGCAGAAGGGCCAAAATCTTCATTGCATTTCACATGTGTTGACAGAAGGAAAATCAAGCTTTTTTTTCATGTTATATGTTGATATCACACGCGTTGGCGTTGACAAACCTCATGAAGATTGGATGAGAAAGGAAGAAGTTACGACTTCATTTTAGCTACCCCAAAAAATGGCCTTCAAAGCCAAACCGCAGTCCTCAAGGCCCCTATTTCCAAACCCAAGCCGACCGAGTGACCCACAGACACACACCAAAGTCAAAGGTAGATACGCTGTCACGTATCAGGCGGCCAGTTGCAGGAGCCTGTCGCCGCCCGGCTTGAGGGGCTTACTCCTCGTACCACCCCCGGCCCACCTTTACCGTCAAGGGTGCATAATCACGGCGCTCCTTTGCTCTGCTTCACCGCTGAACTGTTCAACCGACTCCCAAAGGGTGAGCCGAGTGCCAGCCGCCATGAATTCCAAGTACTCTGATTGGTCCGCACCTTACCCTCAAGGTGCTCTCACACCGAGGCAACTCTCCTCCTGTTTGTAGATTATTTTGAGGCGACGTGTTTATTTTCATTGGGCAAGGTGGTGGTTGCCATTAAATAACTGGCAGGAAGAAAGTCATTCATTTATGTAAAACATCATCGTGTGCTCGTGCCTCACGCAAGATTTTAATTTGTGTCTTATTTCGAGGGTTTATTTCAATTGTGCAAGGTGGCGGTTATCATTAAAAGGTGACAGAGAAAAAAAAAGATGACATCAATTCAGATATATTTTGCTTCCACGGTGTGAGCGTTTATTCTCATGACTGAATGAGCGTACTTTGGGATGACACTTGAGTCATTCTGGTTAATTTCTATTTTGCAATGTGGATATATCATTATATATTAAAAAAAAAAAAAAGACAAATTCCCATCACATGAACATGTAATGTAAAATTGGCTGTTTTATTGCACCCCTCTGCTATCCTCTAAGACGTTAAACACATTCATCAAGAGGTGTACAAAAAAAGCAATGATCTCAACTTGCTTTCACACATCAGCAAAGGTGGAGGAAAGAGACACTTAATGCATGCACAGCTGTGGCTAAGCCAAGCCGCGGCTAACAGTAGGTGGTTGCAAACACAAGCTAACGACGACAAATGACAGCAACTGTGTCGTTGATGTTACTTGTAGCTGAAAGAGACTTTGGTAACGTTTGTGCTACCCGGAGGTGAATTGCGGCTAACATTAGCAGTAGCAATTCATCATATTGAACATCACTAAAATGGATATAGGCAAGCATTAGCACACATTACCTAACTGTGGCTAACATTAGCGGTAGCGAAACATAACCTCGAACTAATACAACTCACATAATTACAACCGACGCTGACTAACATAAAAAAATAAAAATAAAAATAGATATGTTCACGATTGCTAAAATGGACGGCAGTTAAAGGTCCCAATAGGAGCCAACTGCTGTTTCACCAAAGACACGCTGTGGACATCAAGTTGATCAGTAGATGATTCACATGCAGGTGGAAGGAGATAAAAAGACGCGGCAGCTGGGGGGCGAGGGAGGGATGTTTATCTTGTAATTTCGCTAAGTGACTCATCAAAGATAGCCATTTAATCCCAACAAACAGGAAAACACACACACACGCGCGCGCGCGCGCGCGCGCACACACACACACACACACACACACACACACACACACACACACACACACACACACAAACTCTTTTGATCAGAAAAATGAGGCCAGTGCCGGGAGAGCCTCCAGAGGAACACTGAAATCCATTTTGGTGGATTTGAAGTCAATTGCGGGAATGAAAGGATCAAACTTATTTGTCCGAAGCGAAGCCCCCATAGTGATCTCATTCAATGAGACACACAAAAAAAACAGGGACGATTACTTTCCCCACCTTCACATTCATGTCCATCCCCCGAGCCTACGTTCAAAGCCCGCAGAGGCGTTTCTGATTCTTCATTGCATCAATGTCACATGAAACTCTCAATCAATCAACAGAGGTACAGAAATACTTAATAATAATAGACGGTCACTTCTCTGTAGATTATTAGAATTAATAACCAGCCATAGGAAAGTTTGTATTGTTTACATGACAGGTTCACTTTTTTTTTTTTTTTTGCTGCACGTACTCAGGCTTTTATTGTGCAAGGCAAAAATTTCTGTTGTACAAGGTGGTGCTTGCTATTCTCAACTGTCAGAACGAAATATTGTGACCTAGACATGATGGCGCCTAAAGGAGCGCGCCTTGGGCTTTGACTTTTTATGCCTATTTCGAGTCATTCTCTTTATTTCTATTGTTGATTACATGGCACCACTGTGCTTAAACCTGAATGAGCGAGTCTTGACTTTGTGGTCCGCTTTGTCATTCTGTTGCTTTTTCTATTGTGCAAGGCAAGTCGACGTTCTATTGTGCATGGTGGCGGTTGGCATGGAAAACTGACAGAAGATCGTGTGTCAACATTCCGACCGCTCATGTTGAGTATTTGTTTATTTCTGTTTTGCAATCTGGCCGCAATCATCATCGCGATTGGAATTAGTCGAAAGATCGATTGAATTTTAGGACACGGCCGTGTTGTGTCTTTACATGCGCAAATGTTTTGGGGTTTTTTTTTTTCCACTGTATAATTCTGTTTATTTCTATTGTGCAAGTTATTGTTTTTTATTTATATATATATATATATATATCTCCATCCTCAGGCTGTGACTGTGGGTCCTTCTGTTAGTTTCGATTGTGCATAGTGACTTTTATCATTAACAACTCGTAGCCGTTGCCTTAATTATGATCCTATATGACTTTGCTTCAAGTGCACACGCTCCAGCATGAATGAGCACACTGGGGCTTTGACTTTGTGGCTCACTTGGAGTCATTTTGTTTATTTCTGTTGTGCGGTTTTCATGAATAAAAAGAGGAAAGATAATTATATGACACGTCTACATAACGGGGCACATGCACATGAGTGAAACGGATCTATATGTCTCCTTAAACCCTAAACACTTCATCGTCATGCCTTATTCATTTCCAATAGCGTCGACAGCACACTCAAACCCGTCACTCTTGGATTGCGGGATTAATCGAAATCCCGCACAAACAACACCTTCTGGAATGTTAATGCACGGCCGTACATTGCATGTCCATCCATCCTCAGGCTGTGACTGTGGGTCCTTCTGTTCGTTTCGATTGTGCAAAGTGACTTTTATCATTAACAACTCGTAGCCGTCGCCTTAATTATGATCCTATATGACTTTGCTTCAAGTGCACACGCTCCAGCGTGAATGAGCACACTGGGGCTGTGACTTTGTGGCTCATTTGGAGTCCTTTTGTTTATTTCTGTTTTGCCATTTTCATGAATAAAAAGAGGAAAGATAATTATATGACACGTCTACATAACGGGGCACATGCACATGAGTGAAACGCATCTATATGTCTCCTTAAACCCTAAACACTTCATCGTCATGCCTTATTCATTTCCAATAGCGTCGACAGCACACTCAAACCCGTCACTCTTGGATTGCGGGATTAATCGAAATCCCGCACAAACAACACCTTCTGGAATGTTAATGCACGGCCGTACATTGCATGTCATGCGTACGTGTTTGTACACTGTGGGACGGGCGTCAATTTATGCCCCCGATTTTTACCTTTTTAAGGAAAACACGGTGCCGATAGGCCGGAGATGAAGGTGTCCCTGTTCATCGCGTGGGATATTTATCACGATTCCTTGCCAATTCCCCCATCAGCATTTAGGGAGAAAGTGCTCGGACCGCCCGCGGGGAACCAGGCAACATCTAATGACACGAAATGAAAAGCGGCGTGGCGAGGCCGCTCTCTGATTGCTCCACTGCGGTTACGACGGCTCTCGCTCTCGACTTCCCGGTGCCGATCACTTGCAGCTCGGCCTGCCTGGTCATAAATAATGCAGCCTCCTCCACCGGCGCCCAACAAACACCTCCACCGAGGAGAGGCGCCCTGCATTGCAGATTCTTCGGAATGACAAAGGTGACTTCAAGGAGCCGGAATGAGGGGGAAGAAAAAAGAAACCAAAAAAAACAACAACAACACAGGAAGCTCTTCGTTTGAGGCTGCTGTTTACGAGTCTGGATGAAGTGACGGGCACGTGTCGGGATGCTGGAGGAATACATAAAGAACGTCTCAGATTTTTGGGTGAAAAAGTACTGTAGGTAGGCTGTCACAAGCTGTTGACAAACATTTCGGAAAACTCCAGACATTCCAAACAAGGCCCAAAACGAAATCAAATAAAAAATGTTTGCGTCCTACTTTTCACAACTTTTCCGACGTTAGCATGGAAGCATTTAACGGTGATGGCCAGCATATTTCACCGTTACCGAAATTACAATTGCAATTTGGAGTACGAGCGCCGTTTGGAGACAGTTAACTCGTCTCCACTCACTTCGCCACATGCGGCGGTTTGGCAGGGGGTGGACAATTCTGCAGAAAGTGGCAACAATCTGTTCATTTGCACTCCCGGTTGAAGTGTACCGTCAAGCTCAACCCGAAACAAAGACAATTACCCATTGCGCATTCAAAGCAAACACACAACTTGCCTGAATGTCCGCTAGCTTAACGCTAACACCTCATGGCAAATACCACGGACGGGTTAGCGAACAGCATCGGTTGGTTTATTGTTTGATTATCCAAAACTGGAAGGGATTATTTTATTTCAACAAAGTAACAGCATGTCGCTTTGTGAGCCCTTGCTTAATTTGTCATTTGATAAATTATGTAACCGCCTGATTTTGACCTTGACTCGCTATTCAATTATTCAAGGTTTTGGGCACTCGGTTTGTTCAAACAAAGTGACGGCCGTTGCCTTGTAAGGAGAAAAATCACGCCGCCATGCCAAGTTCTCAGGCAGGTTATTTGCTCAAATCGTCCGCAGAAGCCCAGACGGTGTCGCCTGTTCGCATATTTTTATTTTAACTTTCTCCCGAAATAATTATGTAAATCGGTAACCTTTTTTTTTTTCACTTTCTCCCGAAATAACCTTTTTTTTTTCAACACACAACAACTTCTGAGGTAACTTTTAGTATTGGGCGCCAGGGAGCTATCTAATATTAATAAAAGCCTCAATAATAGCCTCTAATTAGATGCCTTAATTAGGGAGCTTGTGCAGAATAAATTGAATTAATGTGGCAGCCGAAGCTTTTGCTGTCATGCTAACATTCGAGTAAAATGCAAAGAATGAATTTTCATGTAAGAGGAGCTCAATTAGTGTGATCTCTTTATAATATCTTTGGTGAATGAAGCATGTGGCTCGTTACCAAAAGTTCTAAGTTTCATCAATTGTATGTTTTGCTTTTTGTTGCCAAAGGACTCTAATTTGAGTCATCTCTGAGTACTTTCTTGCATTTGAGTCCAGCAGTGATTTTAATTTGGTAGGTCTCTACTTCCTGTTTTTGTTCCATTGATCAGACCCTCAGCCCGGAATTGACTAGCTTTTCGTGAACAACAACAATAACAACAACAACAACAACAAAACTTTGACTTGGAACTTCGATGACTACTCTTGTGCAGTTTTAGCTCCTCCCTAGTTTTATTTTGATAGGATTGTGCTTCCTTTTGGGTTTTGTTCTCTTGGTAAAACTTACAGCCGCAGTTGGAATGGACTCATTTTTCGTTATTTTAGTAGGTTTCTACTTCCTAATTGTCATTGGAGCCTGTTTGTGAAACATGGACTTGGATTAGGCTCTTCTGTGACTGGTGCCGTGCTTTCAAGTCCATGTGCAGTTTTGTTTGGTAGGTACCTGTTTTTGTTCTCTTGCCCTTTTACTCAGGTCGGCATTGGCACCCTGCCTTGCACACACACACACACACACACATCTGCTTTTTCCTTGCCTTTCATTTTCATGATTTCTCTCCCCCTGCAAAATCTAAATACTCCTTATTTATATCGTGTGCCGCTTCTTTGTTTCGTGCGCTATGCAAGCAAGGGGGTGACACATGATGAAAGCGGAGGCAGGTGGACTCTATTTTGAAGCCCTCAATAGACTCACCGGGAGGCGAATCAAATGGCCGAAGCCTCCATTTCCTCCGCGCCACCGAGGGAGGGGATGCCGGCGGGTTACGGCTTGTTGGTCACTGAGGAATTCCTGCCTCTCTGATGTGATTTGGGGGGGTCGAGGGGAGCGGGAGGCTCGATGGGATTCCTCCAGCTGACCCTGCAGCCTCTGAACTGCTGGCGTGTGAAGGGATGGAGTGCTGGCTCCAGAGTAGACTTTTGTATTACCATCACTACTGCATCCTGTCGAATAAAGCTTGCGCTGTGAAAAATATCAAAAATCATTCGCCGTATATATCATAATGCACACCTCACATCCCTTCTGACAATTTTTTACCAGTTTGACAGTGGCGATGCTTTGGCAACAAATGGGTCCAAATGTACTTTACGCCTTTGACATCCATCTTACAATGATGGCGATGCAGTGGTTGGTTGAACATCATGGACAATATTTTATCAAGTCAGCGGTGACGCGAGTCTTTTGGCGGAAGTCTTCATCGTTGGAGCGTGGTGCCCGACTGACTGTGTGTCGCACCGGAGCCTGAATGATTTATGCCTTTGTCATTTCTCATTTGCCCAAGCAAGGTGTCGTCGTTGCTGTGTGTGTGTGTGTGTGTGTGTGTGTGTGTGTGTGTGTGTGTGTGTGTGTGTGTGTGTGTGTGTGTGTGTGTACGCCAGTCATGTCTGCAGAGACAAAGAGTTAAGGATGTAGAGAATACCCTTGAAGGAAATGGCAAAGTCAAGCAAGCGTTTTCTGTTTGTTTTTGTTTTTTTTCTCTCTTTTCATTATACCTGATCATCATGTGACAACACAAAAATGTTTTCACATGAGGATCTCGTACTTGTTTGGATTGTGCATGTGACATATTAAATGCAAAATATGCTCGTTCCATCAACTGTTGGGGGGAGAAACATGACTAGCGCAATGGTTAATGTTGGAAGTGGACGTAAATGAATTCAACATTGTCTGGAATTGAACATATCCTGGTCCACATAATGATTATTTGTGAGTTAAACACACAAGTATCATTCTCCTCTTGGGGGAAGAAGAAAAAAATAAATAAAAACACCGTGCAGCCCAGCCTCTGGCTAGCAAAAGTCACAGCTGTGAATATCAATACTGTGTTTCCTTCGAAAACAGTATTTCAGGCTATTCAGGACTGGAAGGCCAATCCATACAGTAAGATAATTGCTACTGTATATCTCCTTTTCCTGTGGTTTTGCAGTTCCCAACTGCCAAGCCAGCTACAGACAGGAAGATGAGCAATTTTGACTTCTCAAACCTTAAACACAATTTATCATTTAAGTTTTACCAGAGGCAGGAAAAAGGCAACTCTTGTGTTTATTTTTATTTTATTAATTTTTTGGGAACCTGCACAGCCTTTGGTATTTTTACTTATTTTATTTTTATCTGTGCATCTTTTTTTTTTTAATTTAGTCACAATAAAAAGATTTTTATCTTTTTTTAATTTAGTAATATTCCGATTTTTACTTGCCCCTTTTTATTTATTTATTGTTTTTTATTTTATTTTTTATTTTTTTTAGTTCACGCATTTTCTTTCGCATACTTATTTTAACCTGTTCAAATGTTTTAAATGGTTTCATTTCAACAAGTGAGTCATTCTAATTCTTACCAGTATTACAGAACTTTTATTCTAACACGCTAAACTTTTACCCGTGCAGCTTGCGTGCACCTTGTTTTTTGGGGACTCCTATTTGAACTGACCAGATTGTTCAATTCCAAACAAGTACCCAAGTGGGTGATGGCGAAGCATGCAACTGGTGAACAGAGAATATTTAAGAGTGATATTATTGCTCTGCCTTGGCGGAGGTTTACACTTACATTTTCCTCCTGCTCATTTTTTTTTAGCTTTGTGGCTGTGTGCATGACCGCGCAAGAGAGTCGTGCGCCGAAAGCCAAATTAGCTTTTGACTCGCTCTCACGTACGCAACTTTTGGGGGCAAACTTGGCCTCATCCTGTCAGTGGTGTCGCAGGCAGTCAGACAGACAGGCTCCTGTGTTTGTGTGTGTGTGTGTGTGTGTGTGTCAAAGGAAGTGGTCTTCCGTCGACTTGAGGATTCACTGAACGAGGGGAAGAAAGGAGGTGAGGCAGACAAAGAGAGTGAATGACAGACATGGCGACAGAAAGGCATGTTGTTGTTTTTTTTGTGTGGGGTTTTTTTGGGTGGGGGGGGGGCGGAGTTGGAAGGGGAGAAAGTGCCTCAGGTGAAAACTCAGTGTGAGGATGGCTAGCCAACTTAATGCTATTGCCACCGGACACACAAGATGACAAGAAAAAGAAGCCCAAATGCATCCATGCTGACACCTTGGCCCACCTCACAAATGCAAGCCCCAACTCGGCTTGGGATGTGGGCATGCTGCTTGCAAAAGTCTCCCTTAAATTCCTAAAATAGAAAAGACTTTCAGGGAATTAGACAAGCAGTAAAAATATACACTTAGTTTTTCTGAACACAGCCGCATCCCCATTTATGAGAGGGTGTGCACACTTCTGCAACTGCATCGTCTCTGTTGTTTATTCCCACTTTGCTTCTTGAGAATATTGTGGTGGTCAACTTCTAAGTCACATTTTGAAGTGATTTAGTTGGTCTCATTTTGTTCACAACACAAAAATGTGGCATTTGACCAGGGGTGTGTAGACTTTTCCACATCCTCTGTATGCTGATTGATTTCCATCAAGAGCTACAAAACGCCCCCGGGTGAAAATCCCAATAAATTGAAGGTCGGGGAGCACTTTGAAAGTCAAAAGGCTGCGGGCGAACCGAACTAGTGCGGCACAATAGCAGTCGGCTCGATGTCCAATTATGGCTGATGAAAGGGACCTTCTGTGTGGCCCACATCAGAGTGCCGGATTAGCCAAAGTGATTTCTGCCTCTTCCTCCTTGTTTGACAGAGTCTGCCGCTAATCCTCTTGAAAACTTTGAGGTCCCGACTGATGGCATGCACACCGATGGGGAAAAAAAAAAACAAAAGACACAAAAACAAACAAAAAAAAAAAAAACACATCTACATACGGAGGACCTGGTGGTCCAGTGGTTAGCGCGTCGACTTCACAGTGCAGAGATACCGGGTTAAATTCCTGCTCCGGCCTCCCTGTGTGGAGTTTGCATGTTCTCCCTGGGCCTGCATGGGTTTTCTCCGGGTACTCCGGTTTCCTCCCACTTTCCAAAAACATGGATGGCAGGCTAATTGAGGACTCTAAAATTGTCCCAAGGTGTGAGTGTGAGCACGAATGGTTGTTCGTCTCTGTGTGCCCTGCGATTGGCTGGTGACCGGTTCAGGGTGTCCTCCACCTACTGCCCGAAGACTGCTGGGATAGGCTCCAGCACCCCCCGCGATCCTTGCGAGGATAAGCGGATCGGAAAATGGATGGATGGATGGATCTACATATGAAAGTGGAATATCGGTGAATCCTTTTTTGCGATAATTGCCGTATCGCGATATTACCGTCGGGAAGAGACGCTAACCCCGTGATTACAACAGTCTCGTATACATGTGGAACAGATTTCGATTCCTGTTTGAAAATTCTGTTAGATCTCCGACGAGCTGCATGCCGTTTGAAGGAACATCTCGATGAGAGATGTCGACACTTTGCCCTGGGGTACGAGCAATTCCACCTCACAGAGCCAAGATGCTTCACTTTGATGCTCTCTGTCACCGCGATTCCCATTTAATTTTTGTTCAATTTTTTTCCACCCCCCCCCAAAAAAAAAAGAAAAAAAGTGATTTAATGTAAATTCCAATGCAGATCAGACAAGCTGATTAATTATCCGAATATTTTTCCCTATTAAGCTGATCAAAAGCCTCAATAAAGCTAACACGGCATAGTGGACGTGTCAAATGATTGACAATGAGGGTGGATTAGGCCTTTAATCTCGACACTGGATTAAAATGCCAGGGACGTTGCGAGTAAATCCATTGCTTACTATTCATCGAGGTACGTGCGCATACATCTGCCGGCGCTCTGGTTAGTATTCTCCGGCAGGCCAGTCGCATTTTCATCCCATTTCACCGCTTCCATTGAATGGTAATGGCGTGTTTAAATTTAAAGAGAGCCGCGTTAGGTGGAGCGATCCCCCCACGGTGGTCGTTGCTTGTTACTGACAAACACACAGCGGCGGCACACTGCGGATGTTAGTTTTATGGGTAGGCAGATGAGGGGTGGGGGGGGGGAGAAACGCATATTTACACTGCAAAGCATGTTTAATGTTGCCGATTGAAACAGATTGTGTTTCAAGCTGAAGACACGCCGCCTTCACATGCCGCTGGAATTTAGAAACACTGGGATTGAGCCAAATGCATCACGAGTTGCGCAAAACCCAATGAAAGCCCTCAAAGAATTGTATTTGTCGGCCTCAACATGCCCCCCGAAAAAAATCCACCAGCGCGTGTACCCTGTGAAAGATTTACTGTCCGTATGTGTATGGTTCTGAACGCCATAAAGTAGCGCACCCTGGAAAGTTCCCAAAAAAAAAAAAAAATCAGCCCTGGACACCAATTTTACTCAATGATATGAAATTGGGTAAACATATCTATAATAACCGAATACACAAAAAAGTACCAAGCATCCATGCTTTTAATGGAGGAGGAAGTCGGCCATTTTGATTTGAAGCAGGCGTTTCTTCGGATTCAGGCTCAAACATACGTCACTAAACTCCAACCAGTGAATTCACCCAAATGAGCTCCAATCGCAACTTGTTGCCCAAGACGGATTGGCAACATTTGATGGCAGTTTTTCTTGATAGCGCCTCGTAATACGGACATAGAATGGCATCAAAAGTTGGACGGCCATTTTGAGGATTGGCCATCAAGACGAGGGTGAATTATGGGAAAATTCAATTTTCACTCAGGAACGTGAACGTGAGCAGAAACATTTGAGAAGCACTGAAAACAACCTCCCAAGCTTACATTTTCAAGTGGTCTAACTTCCAGATCTGCTCTTTGACTAACATTGAGCCGCGTCGCGTTCACAAAAATAGTTGTTTACATATTTTTTTAAAGTGTGTTGGATAATGAGCCTCTTCTCGTGATGTCAAAGTGCCTCAGCGATTTAAATTTATCGAATTTATTTGCAAAAAAAGTGAAAGCGCTGCTGAAAGAAATCAAAAAAGTTGGAACAATCATTCATCTCAGGCGCTCCAAATATGTCACTACTGGAAAAACACACACACACACACACACACACACACACACACACACACACACACACACACACATCAGGGATCCTTCATCCCATCTCCCTCCCACACAGGAGTCAACTTCAGGGATGCTTTGTACGTTCGACAATGCACGAGAGATGAGATTTTTCATATCAGATGATAAATGATACGGGAAAAAAAAAAAAGATCAGGAAATATGAGCCAAAGATGCTAAAATCAGTTGAAGCAGAAACGATTAAATCAGTTAAGACCGAAGGTCTTGCTTTAAAATGATGTTGAATGGTGTTTCGATATAATTTTTTCTCGTATCTGTCTACAGAGTAAATATTTGCATAAAGACGCAAAACTAGTTACAATTGAACAGTGTTTAGAAAAAAAACGTCCACCCTCAAGATCTGCTCATGAGAATTGTCAGTGTACGTTGGACAGTCGCAACTCCTTCACAGTCCACTTGCTCGCCGGCTGAGCAGTTGTTAAAAACTAATGAGCGTCATGTTTGGCAAATGGCCCGCAATCGTTTTTCCGCGCACGACCGCAAATGATCACAACCCGCTCCACTCAAAACCGCTGATTGGCAGTCGCAAACACCTCCGTACGTAAAAACGCCCGTTTGAAAGTCTCATTTGCATCGGCAGCCAGAGTCTCCTTTTTGACGATTTCCCAGCTGCTCGCCGAGAGAGATAATGATGCCGCGTAACAGATTGGCTCCCATTCCGCTCGTTTTTTCTTTTTTGCGTGGACTCCGCCGCCAAAGAACGTCTTTGTCATTGCTTGGAACTCGGGAAAACTTGCTTGTTTTGGTGGAGAAAGAGTGAAAATATGTCTGTTATGTTTTTCGGGGTGGTGTTGCTGTTGAAATGTCTGACGATATTTGAGGCAGCGGCCACAGTGAATGGTGTGGGTTTTTTTTGGGGGGGGGGCTGATTGGTGTTCTACGTGGTTCTTTGAAATGCTGCCAAAAGTGTCAATTGCGTTACCTGCGAATAGCTGCTCAAAATAACGAGCACGAAATAAACGACGGCGCTAATAGGACATTTGCGCTGCGCCAAAGCAGAGATGCTACCTCGCAAAGCTCTTCACCTGTCACAAAGTGTTGCTGTGTCACTGGAAAAGAAGCAGCCTCCCTTCCTACGTCCCCTCCCTCCCACCGTCGTCCTTTTTCCAAACGCAGCCCCTCCAATCGACAGCGCAATTGATTTCCTGATTAATGTCCCGGCCCACCTACTTGCACGGAGGCCCCTCGAGACATCATTTCCTTGTGAGCGTGATCAATATTTGCAGCAACAGAAACGAATGTCGGCGGGGAAAAGTAATTTTGTTTAGTCGGAGGAGGCATCGAGGCTAAAATACCGGATGGTTTTCGAGCGATTTGCAGCCATCGAGCAATACATTGCAGAGCGCTAATTGCTTTTGCTTGAGCCCAATCGGAGAGCGGACGCCAGGAGAAAGACTCCGCGAACTGCCCTGCGTCCCGAGATTGACGTCCATCATACTGAGCCGCTTCCAAGTTTGTTTATCCGCATCAGGACCACTATACCATTTAAGTTTTTGTCTTTTATGGCAAGTCATCAAACTTCGCAGCCAGGCTTCCCCTCCCCTTAATTCATTCACTGCCATCCACGTATCTCTTCATCAAGTACGTTTTTCAACATGTGGGCCTGCAAGAGCCTGTTTGTTGCCCACCTTGTCTGTGAAATTCAAGGTTCTACGGAAGTATAATGATGAACAGGTCTTTGTCGATGCACTGCTTTGGATTTCAGAGCAGCACAGCTTTTGAGTAGAAGATAAAGATTCCTCCGTAAATGTCATCCCATTGTGATGGAGAGAAATGCCAACATGCAAGTCGGAAAAGTTTAGGCACCTCACACTTAGTATCTATGTGTGCTACAACCAGAGTGTGTGCCCCTGTGGGGAATAGAAAGTGTGTGTCGCGATCATGAGCAAAAATTGAGTGATAAGGTTGGCGATTGGTGAATGCAATTTAAAAGAGCCACAGATGTTCAACTCCATGCCATGCGATGAGTCACTGTCACTCACGGCATATCTGTACAAAAATATTTTTTCACTAGCAAAAGAGCTTTCTCTAATGTGTTTTGTTGTTTTGCAGCTTGAGGTGTCACAAAACCAAAAAAAAAAAAAAACTTAGCATCAAAATCACTGCTCTATTTGACATGTTTTTTATTCACCAAAAAAAGTTGTTTTCTTGATTTCCAGTTTTCTTTCTTTTTGGTCAGAAGCTGGTGTTTTTGCTGCGACCAGCCCACGTTCCGCTGCTGATTACTATAAGGAATGGAAAAAGCTTGGTGGGAAAAAATAATCTGGTGAAAAAAAGAGAGTCTAATCGTTTCATTGGTAAATTTGGTGCAAAATAACTCTTGATGAATCGCAGGGCGATTATATCACAGGGTTTTTTTTTTGGGCTAGTTTTAAGGCTAATTCTCATAACTCCTCATCAAAAGAAGAACCAAAGTTCGGAGGGAAAGACAATTCCATCAGCCGTGCGAAGTGCCAAGGTACATCTACATTGGAGCGAGCGTGTCGGAAACACAGAGGAGCGAGAAGTCGCCTTGCCGCCGGACTGCTGACCGCTCTCTTTTTCCCTGACTATCTCGATCTCTTTCTCTCGCTCGCCATCTTTTACATGATGAGCACAGATGAAATATGTAGGAGGCTGTCGGCTAATTTTAGCTTCCGACTCCTCCATCATCACTTTTAAAAGTTAGGAGCTTTTTAAAAGGGACCGTCGGCCCCGTCGTCGTCATATGTGCTTATATTAAAAGGCCGGGTCTGGACTCATACCTTATATCATTTACATGTTCTATACACTAACTGTAAAGGATAATCTGAACCTATTCAACGATCAATACACCTCTAATGTGTTAAATCTACATAAGTGTCTTTAAACCCCTCATTTACAATATTGACATCGTATTTAAATGTTCCATACAACTCCACTGTACCGTATTTACACCGGATCTGATGTGCTATACAATTCTCATGGTTCCATAATTCTAGAGGCTATATGACTCCATTTTGCCATCCTTCACTAAGTTTAATTGATTATACTACTACGACGCAGGCTGTTATTTCATGTTCTGTTGTAATATACCAGAATTACATCATGCTTAGTGTATTTTTAGAAACTCAAGTGGACCTTTTTTTGCATCACTGGGCTCATATTTCAACGCAACTGTTCTAATGTACCACTCCTGCCCTGTTGTGTCAAAAGCAGTTGGATACCTGAAATTTGACAAGAGGTTGGCCATTTTAGCTTTAATGAGCCATTTTGGGGGCTATTTCCAGGGCACTGAAGTACTTAGACAAACCCATTGACCCAAATGAGCCCCAATCAGGTTTCCTAGACCGATGGACGATGCGATGTGCCATCTGAACTTCCGTGGGCGGAGCATTGCGTCAAAGTTTGATGAGACTGCCCAACAAATTAAATCAGAGATGAAACAAAACTTGTCTAGATTTTATTTTATTTTTTTGAGGGTGTGGGGGGCAGTTAGGTTCACTCAAATGTGGATTTTTTTTTCCTGAAACGCCATAGACATCCACATGATAAATTCCGCATTGCGCAATCTTGTATAGATCTAAGAGATCAAACTTAAAAAAAAAAAAAAAAAAAATGAAAACGTCTCAAAAACCTGACGAGCTAGAAAAAAAAATTAAAGGCTTTTTCTTTTTTTCTTCTTTGAAACAAGCGTCCAAAATACCTTGAGAAGGACGCATCAAGCCATCTCTGATTAAATTTTGCTGTTGAACAGTGATCATCATTTTGAGAGTATCGCCATGGACAACGTGGGACTTGAGTTCTCGTCAGAGGCGTTCAATACTCCATGGAGCCGTGCGGGGATGGTGGCGTCGGAGGGATGGGGATTTGATGGCGGATAATGACGCCATCTCTCGCTTCCCTCAGGGGGGTTGAAGCGGTGTTGAGCGAGATAAGCATCCTCCTCTCATGGAATGAGCCGCAAAAAAGAAAAAAAGCATTAGATGCCTTCACATAGGGGAGGAAAAAAAAATCGAAACATAAGAGTCCCACACAAGTAAGCAAGATTGAAGCATTTGTTTGAATGCTGGGAAAGATTAAGTCCAATCAAACACGAGCGAATCACCAGCACAATTTCCAGTGTTTGTGTGTGTGCGCATGTGTATGTTGTCGGGTTTGTTTTTGGTTTCTTTTTGTTGTTTTTTTACGCTGGCATTGTGGAAACAGGGACAACTGGCAGCGTATTGACAGTGGGCAAACACAGATGTTCAAAGCGAGACAGCAAAGGTATTCTCGCTTGGTGGCTTTCCGTCGGGCACAAACAGATCGGAACAATGAGTTATACAGTATACGGCGCAGAGTTCACTCCAAAGGACGCCGTGTCATCCACTTTGTCTTTTTGCTTCTCGACTAAAAACGGGTGGGTTGATCGAGTTCCGACATCAGTTTTGGTATTGATATTAATCGATGGCAGTACAATGATATCAACATTTGATTTTCAGTTTCTGTCATGTATAGAATGATATTTTGAGGGAGTATATAATTAGTTTTGTCAACATTTTATCCTGGAATATGGCTCATTCATAATCAAAAAAAAAAATCACAGTTAACAGTCATTAAAATGTATTCAGAATTTGCAGTATGATGATGCATAAAATTCTGATAAATCATTTTTAAAAATTCACTTTTGATGATGGTAGGTCGATATCTGCAATACTGTCCCTGTATCAACTTGGTATTGACTCAGTTGTTTCACGCCCATGAACATTTGCGCATATTTTGAAATTTGATCACTTTGATAAAAAAATATATATATAAATATCTCATAAACTGCGATACTTGATGTCTCTTTGAAAAACTCAAACCTAAGCCAAGATTCTGTCCACCGTCGTCCCATCGACAAGCAAAGACGACGTCACCGCCGCGAAATTCGAGACGGCAGGGGTCAACCTCGTTGAATTAATCAAGACAACATATTGATTATGGCCTGTTAAATATGCGAAACGTTTTGTCTGCAGAATCCTGGCAAACTACGATTACCGGGAATTAATCTTACTCTCCCCTCAGCCCCCACTTTTTCTCGGACAGCACACCAAGAGGTTCAATTACACCGCTAATAAAGCACACACCATCATCAAGCGTCCTTCTGTCGGCAGAATGTTAAATACTCATGTGATTAACCCCTTTGCTGACTCTATTATTGATGTTTTTGCAGGTTTTAAATGGGATTTTCCAACTAAGACGGCTAATCTCTCCATAGCTAAAACACGTGCTAACATCACTTTTTTTTCCTTTTCTCAGAGAAAGGAAAAGACGCTTTCATTAGTGTAGAGAGATAAATGTTTGTTAGATCCATGCATTTAACTCTTGAATCACAAAAACACTTTTAAAGATCATGATAGTTACACTGAGTAAGTACAGTAGTGCTGTGAGATATGGGTGACCCAACTTACATTTTTTTCATTTATTCGACTTCTTTGCCTTGCTAACACAGGCTTCGGATATGAGAACTGTATGGTGGCGGTAAACTCAACTCAGCACACTTTATGATAAGCAGCGGTTTGGTAATAGAAAGTCTTTGCTAGCTTAATGACGAAGCTAATTAGCATCTATTTTGCGATGCATTAACCCTTTGCGCAGGGCACTGAACACAAATGGTTCAGCCGCAACAAGTCGCCAGGCACTATAACAGTCCTCGCAGTGGTAAGCTCTTGACATGACTAATATTAGTGCTGTACTGATGATCTCAGACAGGATTATATTTTGAAGGGCTAATTTGACCAATTACGATACACATTACAATCATTTCTGTTGGTTTTTGGGAGAAGGCTGAAACCGAGAACTGGCATTTGTATTCATTTCAATAGGAAAAGATGATTTGCGTGATGAGCTTGGTCACAAAACGAATTTTACTCATACAGTATCTCAAGGCAACACTGTGTAGGTTTTCAGCTAAACATTCCTTATGTTTACTTGGCACAAACTTGCTCTAAAGAACATCGAGTGTCACCTCTCTGGCAGGGAAGTAGATGTTTTGTCTACTCAAAAAAACGTCATTCAAATTAATTTTGATTGAGCCATATGATGAGGCATTCGCAGTGGAGTGAGTGCTTAAACGACCCACTGCCTTTATTACTGATGTTTTTGTGGGTTTTAAGTGGGATCTTTCGGCTAAGACGTGTAATCCCTCCGTCGTGAGGATGCGTGCTAACTTTTTTTTCCCCTGGCTTTTCTCTGAGAAACGAGAAGCCACGTTCAGTGGAATCAGGAGAAAGACCGGCTCGAGGCGACATCTGTTGTCGTGGAGCACATAGGGGAGAGGAGGGGGGTGGTCGAGTTTTCTGACAAACTTTTGGAACGCCAAAATCCCAAAAGCTCCCCGCCGATGTCCATCCTGGTGTCCATGCGTGTTCCCAAAGCACAAGGCTTCCTTTTGTCTGATTCCGTGACAGACCGGACCGCCGCTTCCCGCAAGGGTAGCTTGCCCACGTTTGATGTCGAACTTTATCCCGTCTGTGCCGGCCGTCACGGCGACCGACGTCAGTTTCGGCGTCCCCCCGCAGAGTGACATGAGACGGCTGAGAAAGTCGTTTTAATTACCGCTCGCGATGTAATTTTGTCACGCCGCCTCACACTGGGCGGCCTTCTGTTATGGAGAAGACATCTGCTTGATAAGCAGGCATCACGTTGCTGCGGGAATCCCGCCAAGGGGACGTTTCCTTTTGATTCCTTTCCAGTCAGAGTGTCGCTCATTGACGCTTCTCTTTTTACAGAGTTGTCAGTGTTAGATCCCTGCTGCTGGATTCAGAGTTCATTTTTGGGTCCGAGCACGGCCAGCAGACACAAAAGTTGGCGCGTGTGTTGAACAGGATGGGACGCCTGAAAATCGGTGAAGGACCTCTGCTGTGAAACGCACGGGCGATCTGGACTTTTGGTTTGAAAGCGCTTGAAAGATTTCGATCATTTCCAGGCATCAAGCTGCTGCCCTGAAATACTTTGTGACTGATATTTGATTACATTGAGAAGCGAAACTCATTTATTGTCACTCAAAGTTTGAGGTCTAATTTGAAGTGTGGTTTATTCACTCATCCACACTCATGGATTTTGATATTTGTGAGCTGGTCAGATGGATTCCAACGGGGTAGGCTCGCTGTGTGGAGTTTGCATGTTCTCCCCGGGGCTGCGTGGGTTTTCTCCGGGTAATCCGGTTTCCTCCCACATTCCAAAAACATGCATGGCAGGCTGATTGAACACTCGAAATTGTCCCTAGGTGTGAGTGTGAGCGCGGATGGTCGTTCGTCTCTGTGTGCCCTGCGATTGGCTGGCAACCGGTTCAGGGTGTCCCCCGCCTACTGCCCGAAGACTGCTGGGAATAGATTCCAGCACCCCCTGCGACCCTTGTGATGATAAAGCGGATCGGAAAATGGATGGATGGATGTTGCCGTAGGTAGTAGAAACTGTGTGTGTCGCGATTGTGAGAAAAAAAATGGATGGAAAATGTGACATCTCGAGCCATGTGGCGAGCCATTGTCACACACGGCACACTTGGGCAAGCTGTGTATTTGTAAATGCATGATTTTCTTGCCATGGAGGTCATTTGTCAGTCTTGTTTTTGTGGTTTTATCGTTTCAGAAATATTTGCGTCCAAATCTTTTGTTTTGGGGGGGGGGGGTCAGAAACCAGTGTTTTTGCTACAACCAACCCATATTCAACTGCTGATTACTAAAGACTGGAAGTGTCAAATGATGAGTCACAAGAGTTACGGTTTGTTTTCATTGATATTTACTTCCATTGTGGAATGAAACGCTTTTTGAAAGGGGACTAGAGCGACAGTTTGGATTTTAGTTGCTCAGTCTCGTAGCGCGGCTCCCAATCGCATCATTATCATGCTGCGCTATGCTCCAGTCTCCCTGCTTTGAAAAAGAAAAAAAAAAAAAAACAGTTGCCAAGGTAGGAGGTAAATGGAATAGCAAAAGCGCAACGGTAGATTGTTTAAAATGCGAGTGAGAGGTAAAAAGCGAGTGGAAACATGACATTCCCGAGCCCCTAATGGGCCCCCCTCTGGTGGTCTTGCTGCGGTTGATCCTGTGCGATCGTTTGACGCGTTCTGGACGACATGCTGCTTGACACGAATCGACCTCAAGTGACCTTACCGGCCCCCACCTTCAAAAGATCGTATTTTGTCCGGTAATAAGGAAACCAGAGCGCATCAGGTCTGTCGTGTCGCTTTGACCCCACCAGTCGGCCGTCAATCATTCCGTGAGCCAATCAGTCTTGGAATTGGAACAGATGTCAGGGAGAAAAAAAAAGTGCGACCTGTCTTCGACCCCACTGACGTGATGTCAGAAAATAGAAAATAAAGTACTGCCATCACAAAACCATCCTTCACTCTCATACGAGCGTAAAAATACATCAACCGCTTTTACAACTACACCGTGATCAAAAACAAAACAAAAAAAAAACGGCACTTTGTAATGTTAATGACGATGGCGTGACGCAAGCATGAAAAGAAGCCGATGTAAGTTGTGAAACCAGTTTTTGCTTTGATAACAAGTGACAATGAAATGCTCGCTAGCGCCACAATATTCGACTGCTCGTATTAACACAGTTCTGGCTCGGTGTTAACAACAAGCGACCGCTGCTCGAAACCGGACATGAGGAACTGTTTGGGTTTTCATTGAGATTTACTTGCCTTGATAAATGATTAAGGGAGAGGCTCAAATTCTGAAGATTTGGACAATTCAAAATTCAATACGATCTCAAAACGATTACCCGATGATCAAAAATAATTTTTGATGAAGTCATTCATCGTAACACCTCCATTGTATTCCCTGCAGCTCAAGATTTGAGAAATTGCACTTTGAAGTGTATTTTATGGAGTGGTGTATGGAAGATTTTCAAGGTGGTCACGACAGAGGCAGAGTAGAACGTCGGTGCAAGACAGAGCAGCCCCGAAACAGTTCCTGGGGAACCGTGTCCTGATTCTTAGGTGGGGACACTGAAGGCGGTGGCTGGCCTGGTCACCAAAGCCATTTTGACATGGGTCCGTCCGTCCTGAGCTCGCCATGCAACTTTAATGCTGGTGTGTTGCCCTGGGCTGCCATGTATAATTAAGGCACTCGTGTGGACTCCCCTGGCACACATGCAGAGAATTCGGTGAGAAAATTGGGAGAAGACCAAACGTACGTACCGTTTCATTCCCGTCACAAATACGACGCGCCGTGTTTCATGAAATTTGACCTGGGGGTGCGGGCAGGCGTGGAGGGTCGGGGGTACGGGACGAATATTTTTGTACGCACCGACTTGCAGAAGTTCATCCCGGCGTTGACCTTGAACTCGTAATGACGTCACCGTGCCAGCGCATCGGTTATGAGGGTGTTTGTTGGGGTAAATGTGCTGCACGCGAAAGCGCAAAGTGTGTGTGAGTGGGGCGAGTGGAGGTTTCAGGGACGGGACCTGCTGCACTATTCATGCCACCATCTGCTCCCTTTCCTTCACATTTTCAGACCAGCTTTGCTTCTGTGCGCGTGTGCGTGCGTGTGTGTGTGCGCGCGCAGTCCAAACATACCTGAGATGTGGGCAGCAATGAGAGGGAGCAAACAGTGGCAGCAATAAGGGAGGGATCAATAAAAACAGCCGCCGAAGTGGAGGGGGTGTCGGGGGGTTGGGGTGGACAGGGGTCAGCTCATACAGCACCTCGGCCCATGAAATATAAATGTGGCTCAAATAGATGAGATTGCTCCGTTTCTACAATCCACCCCCAAATGTGAATGACAGTCACATTTGTATGGCGCTGGACGAATCGGAAGCCTTCATTTGTGTCAAACTCACGACCCGCGGTCCAGATTCAGCCCTATGGAAATCATGTCGCTTTTTTTTTTTTTCAGCAACTTTTATATCAAATGCAGGGAACAATTCTGTAATGCGATCGGATAAATATTAGAACCTATTCGGTCAGAGACAAGAAGTGTAGTTACCATACACTGTAGCCATGTCGTGTACCTTGTCCTTAAACAAACAGTGCAGCTCAGCTTACGGCTCGCAATCTGCTCTTCGTAAGTGAAAGCATCTCACTTCATTCGATGGTAATGAAACAGTTAATTGGTGAGCCCATTTTAAGTCTTTTGCTCACCAAAACAGCAACACCTAATGAGGTACGTAAAATAATCACTCTGGGCCCCACAGATGGAGGAAAGGGACCAGCCAGACTGTTATTAGCACAAAGTTTAAAAGCCGGCCGTCTGTGACAATATGGAGATCTAAGTGTGCCTATGACATCGGTAATTTTGTACATCTGTGAAGGCACCATTCATGCTGAAAGGTACGTGCAGGTGTTGGAACAACATCTACTTTTTTGCAACGTCCCGATCAAGCCACGTTTTGTGTCGATGACGGCTTGTTTGAGGGTATAATTTTAATCATGATACAAATTCCCTTTCCTCGTTGCGTCAACTGAGGTGTGACCTGACTTTTGAAAGACGCTCCAGTGTGCCTGTGTGTAACTGGCATCTACATTTAGAAGGCACTGACACACACGAAGGGGACTCCACCGTGTTTTCTCAGCGGGATGCGGACTATTAACGAGGACTGAGCTGCGCATGGATATCATTAAAGAATAAATACATGAGGACAGGCTTGATGTTGCTCTGGGTGCTGCTCTGTTTTATGTATGGGGGGGGGGGTGAAGAAGTAATTCTTTTAACCCTTTCATGCACCCTGTAACCTGATAACACGATAAGATGTCCACTGTAGTAACCATTGTCCCTGAAAGGGTTAAATAAATGTTAGTCACCACAATTGTTGATGTTTTATCATTTAAAAATATGTTTGTCCGATTGCAGTTTTCTTGTTTCTTTTTGAACTAATAGTATTCTTTCATGCTGCTAGCAGTCTGATTATTAGCTCATCAAGTGAGTACAGTATTTTCTTTGGTGAGGCTGGGGTTTTTTTTTTCACTGCATGATATACATCATTTTATTTGCATATGGTTGCTTTTCCTTTTTTCTTTTTCCCGTAGATGAAGCTGATTGTGCTCGTCTGTGTGTAAAGGTGTCACGGTCCACCATCAACGCCAACAAACCACATTGTGCATCATAAAGTGAAATATGTTTTTTAATTAGATATTTTATAAGATAAGAAAAACCTTTTTTTCCCAATTATTTACAATTTACAATCATTACAATAAAAACTATTGTGTAAACTTTAGCCAGCCCTTACTTCAATGAGGGGAAAACTGTGGCTTTGGGTGTTTTTCTTTCCGAATACAAGCCAGTGGTCAAAAATCAGATATAACTCTGGAATTAATTTTTATATAGCAGATGATTCGTTTCTGACTTTCAAGTGGTGATGGCGGAGAATTCAACAGGGCAAATCCTGTATGTGACAGTGCCTGTTACAACACTGCCCCCTTGCGACTGGTTGAGCAACTTCTTTGAGGGCAGTACTGTGTGTGTGTGTGTGTGTGTGTGTGTGTGTGTGTGTGTGTGTGTGTGTGTGTGTGTGTGTGTGTGTGTGTGTTGGTGCTGAGGTGGACTGAAAAGTTGAGTTCAAATGAGTTTGTTCTTAAAGAAAAAAAAAGCAATTTTGGGATATACTTGAGGGGAGTTTGTGTCTCTTCATTTCTGTAAACGTACTGGCCGCAAGTCAAAATTACTGTGTGCAAGTGTCGTAATGAGTCATCAAACTTCACCTGCCACATGCCATTAAGACAACAAAAACAATTTTTACAACACATCCGTCATATGTGGTTCAAATTCAGGAGCAATCTGACAACATCTGTAGGACGTGCTCTTCTTTGAAGGACCCCCTTGAAATGGTCAATCTCACTTCCTGGGGGCCAGATCTGGTCCATCACAAAAGGGTCTCAAAATGCTTTGCAAGCCCACTGAAGATTTGCGACTTTGAGTTTAGTTCAATACTAAAAGCATTGAATCATTGTTTTAATAACGGGAGTCCGATCTCAATCCAAGTAATCAGGATGATTATTTTTTCCATAATCGTCCAGCAGCCCTCCTTGGAATATTGAAAATATATATGGCAACTTCAGCGCGCAGTATGAAATATGAAACGGGAAAAGGGAGATGCGCCTGACAGCTGTGTCGCCAAGCATCAGCGCCAAAGAGCTCACCCAGCAACGCTTGACGTCTCTGCGGCTAATCGGAAGCTACAGCAGCTCGACCAATACTTGAAGATAACGCAGTTGAGGATTGTCCAGAGGTTTAGGTTGTCCTGGTGTCCTTTCTTTGCATTTATTTTGGAAGTGGAAGCCAAGGGTGACCAAATCATTTTCGTGGCTACGTCAGAAACTGCTGATAAGGGGCCAAGCCAACATGCTAACCTCAACTGTGTTAGCATTCTGAAGACACATCAAATTGTCTTGTTTGAATAAACTGATCCTTGTGTAGCTATGGTGTATGTTATAATTACAAAATCCAAATTAAAAACCAAATTATAAGCATTCATTATAATTTAAACGTTCGGGTCAGGATCGGGGTTCATCTGAGCCAATTTTCTGGCCAAAACGTCGGCTTCAAATGAAAGTGGCCGATTTCTTGTTCAATTTGCGACACGGGTCATTGAGAGTTTTTCCCGTCCATCCTGTTACGATGGACATTTATTGTCAGCGTGCAGATCTTTAAGTGTTGGGGGTGTTGCGTTGGTCTTCTGTTTGAAGACCGAAGACTCACAACGGATTCATTTCTCCTAACCAATGATCGGCCTTTTGAACATGACACCCACCCCAATCAAATTCAGTGCATCGATCCCTCATCAGTCGGACCCTGGTGTCCCCTTTGTATTATCTCTTTATCCATCATCGACAGTGTTGTGATTATTTCCCCTCAAAAAGCCACATTCAACATCCATATCTCCAGAAGGCGATGGAATCAAATAACCACTTTCTTTCCCCTGCTCTCAGGTCATGTTGCCATAACAACTGAGATGAGATGAAATGAATCTTATGGTAAAGAATCACCTTTTTCCGCTATCTGGACTGTGGACGCTGCCACTCAGTCAACAGCGTAACGTAGGTGGGGGTGGGGGTGTGTGGGTGTTTATAGGCAAAAGATAAAGAGAGACGGAGAGCGGGGTCTCTGGGGTCCCCCATTTTCTGCCGCGCTACCAGTGCTGAGCTCTCGGCGGTGACACAGTGATGACAGGAAGTCCTCAGTGCCCGAAGGAAGTGCAGGGCGGACACCGGCGGGCCACCATAGGTTCACCCGGGACATTCAACTGATCAAGAAAATGTAGGACAATAGAACAAATGCAAATGTTCACAGTTCTCCCCGTGGATTTGGATTTGACATCCCACCACCACCAGACATATTTGCTCTCTGTAGAATGTGAAGACATCCAGTTTGACACACCTTTCGTTCTTCAGTGCCCCGTGGTAACAAAGTTGCCCTCCAATGGAGATTAACACCAGCACCGTGGTGTTCTTGGACCTGATATTCATCGAACATAAGAGATCTTTTTTTCTTCAATATGATCAGACGCTCTACAGTTCACCCAGGCTTGTATCTAGGATGATTTTACACCGACTGTTCAAAGTGATAGTTGGCGCCCTGACTAGTCAAGCCCCTCCACAGCCGTCGACTTGCCAAATCAAAGGATCTGCCCTACATACGTTCATGATTTCAGGACCGTGGGTAGAAAAGGTAGTACCCGGAGAGAACAAAGGTAAGACCAGTAACACCACACAGAAAGGCACCAGGCGAGCTTGTTGACCCCCGCAAACCCCCACCGCCCAACCATCCAGTGAAATCAATACCTCTGCTCACACAAGATAATTTTGTTAAGGCACCAGAACAGAAAAAAAGAGAGAAGACAGCAGAAGAAAGCCTTTCACCACGGAGCCGCTTTAATACCACTTTTGTTCAGAGCTCATCATGCTTTGTTCAACTTAATGAGTGTTTACAGTTTGGATTCGGCGTGAATGGCCACAAAGGGGTCCTCGTCTTGGGTACTGATCCGGAATTGGGCGCGGCCATCGTCACCAACGTGGATCTGCTTTCCTGTGCACATGTCTCCCTCCTTTTGGCCAGAGATGACGTCGCAGTAGGTGCCGCCGGGCATGCCGGTGTTCAGAGTCACGTCCAGGTCCCTCAAGTTGAAAGACAAGAAAGCTGGCTGTTTCAAGGGTTTGGGATTTGTCGTTGGAGTTCCTCACGACAATGAGAAATGACAGCAGCGAAGAAATCAAGCGCGGAATACCAAAAAGCATGTGGTTCTTTTTCAGCTATCAAGACACGACGGAACAATAAGGACAGAAGACAAATTCAATGCCTTTGAAATAAAAGCCACTGACCCTTGCCGAACACCAAAGGGACAGAAATGAGCACTCATGGATATGAAATCAGTTAAACCAGTCATTCGAATTGCGTTCACGCTCACCAGTTGTCGTTGTTAAAGACGATGAAACCCCGATTCCCGCGGCCAAAGGCAACCTGGTTACCATGGTTGTCCCACCAGTTGGTATGAGGCTGTCCGTTGACGACGTTGCGGAAGATGACCATGTTCCTGCAGGGATATGCCAGCCTTTAGAGTCATTTGTGTTTTGCAGCAGACAATCTATTATCTTGAAACAGCAACATGACAGAAGCTCAAAATCCAGGATTTCCTCACTTGATCTGTCGCCATCTGTGCTCACACACCCAACCATCCCCGCAGGTTTGATCAGGGTTGATGGGAACAGACTTGGTGCTCCCGTCGCTATGACTCGGCGGTCCCATCCAATCGTTCTGATCCTGACAACATGACCAGGGAACAACATGAATCCATCGATTGATAGAGAGGTGGCAAAATGATCGGTCGGACTTAGATGAGTAAGAACCTTTCCATTGACGATGTGCCGGTTCCAGCGGAAGCTCGACATGACCCTGGTTACGCCGTAAGGGTGGGCCAGCATGTAGCCCATCGCCATCTTGTAGAGCCTCGGGTCCCAGAAGGTGACGATGGACGCACCGCCTGCGCCGTGGCCTCGCTGGTTGTCGTGGTTGTCGACGAATACCACGGCATTGCCATCGGGCATGAAACCCCACCCCTCTCCCCAGTTTCTGCACGTGAAGAATCAAAATGATATTTATAGCTCTCATATTGTATCTAGAAATTGTTCATTCCCAGGCTGCCTGACTGCAGCGTACCTGGTGTAGCACAACTTCTCGCCGTGCCATCTTCGGAAGACGGTTCCCAGTTTTGCGCTGTATTTGAACTCGGTCACCCGTCCCAGATGGGAGTACTCGTGAGATGAGATAGGCTCACCTCCGAGGTCGATAACCTGAAGGGCCAGAGGACAAATAGCGCGTATCAGCCGGACAGTATTCAGGGAACACATCTTCCATTTCCACAGCCTTTACTTCAGGTTTTTGACCTCGTAAAAATGACCCATACCATATCGGGGGTTCACGCAGTCATCTTTAACTGCAAGGAAGTTGTACAGGCGGCAGTGTGTTGGCTCACGACTTGTTTGACCTAAAACTGGGTTTACACAGCTTGGCTCTATTTCTGTGTACATGACAAGTGACGTATGTCTGTGATGACTCTTTAAATACTGACAGAACACATGACACCCAGATAGCAGGTACAGTAAGTAACTTCACCAGAGTCAACACCGAGCAGTGACAACATGGAAGTAAACAATGACAAATATGACAAAACCTCTATGTGGGCCAATTTTGACCTGGGCCAAAAATGTCCAATACCAAACTATGAACAACAGATTTTTTCAAAATGTATCAGTCACCTGGCTGAAATTATGAAATGGATGAGGTGGTTTATGCTTTCGTTGGACTAGTAATAGTTTAAATTCACAGCAGGTGATTTTTATAATATTTATTTCTGGTGTTTGGCCAGACGTGAGTGTGGATCCATTACCAATCTGTATATTTTGATCGGGAGGCTATATTTGTTTGTTTACGTTGCAGTCAAAGTAGCAGTTTACGACACTACTTTTTCCACATTTGGAAAGATTGCAGATTCCATGCTGCACCCCCCCCCTCCCCTCATTAACACTGCCATGATGTGTATACCACTTGCGCCTCTTGAGACCAAAAACTGGAATTGTCACCAATCCAGTCTAGAAATTAAAGTTAAAGCATTTCTGGTGGAGTCTTGAGTACCTCCTGGAAAATGAACGGTCTGGAGCCTTCTGCGAACCACTCAGTGCTGAGGTTGTGCAGGCGGCTGTAGACGGCGGCCAAGTCGCCGGGCCACATGTGCTTGCAGGCATCCACTCGGAACCCGGCCACGCCCATGTCGATCAGCGCGTTCATAAACTCGGCCACCTTATCCCGCACGTAGTTCTTCTCCAGGGCGAGGTCCAGAAGGCCCACCAGGCGACAGTCACGCACCTGAAGAAGGAAATGATCAAAAAGAACATTTTTAAAAGATCTCAGGCTCGTCGTTCCGGACTTGTTTTTGACTATCGGGAATTCAGGTAGACAATGTGGGCTCCTTTGACCAACTTCAAACTTGCATGCGCACCTTTGGACGATTCAGAGCCTTCAGTTAACCGTAACATGCAGGCTGTTGGAATGTGGGAATAGTGCAGGCTACACAGAGACAACCCATTCCAGCACAGGAGAACATGCAAAACTCCACGCAGGAAAAATAAACCCCAAATCTCAAAACTGTTTGTGGCAGACATGCTAATCACTAGACTGCCGTTCTGCCAAAACTGCATAAAATGGCTCCGTTTATCTCTTTTGACAGTGTTTGCATAGTAAGAGGGTTCTTGTCAGGTGAGAGATTAGAAGGTCACAATAGTCGTGTCATAAAAACACAAAAGATAGCATTAAAAAAAATGCATTGAATTGGGACAGATGAAGCACCATTCACAAATCCAGCATGGATATTAGTTGTAGAAAACTCAAACCAAAAAACTCCAAAAAGTTTATGGATTAAATGAATCGAAAATCAAAAACAAAGGACATTCTTGCGATAATTACAGTTTTAATTTGTCTTGTTGACAGACAATGGCGTTTCACTTTTTTTTTGGGAAACAATCGTTTTTGTTTTTTTCAGCGAATTAAAATATTTTAGTTTATTTTAGTTCGTGTTTTTCAACTAGACAGTCAACCCGAATCCTCAAATAACTTGACACTCCACAAAATGCGTTCGTAATCGTCTATTGAATTGAAACCGCTATTCAATTCGGATTGATTTCTTTTCCACGGTCTGTACAAACACGGGCAAAGAATGATCAGCAAAGCATCATCACCATGCGTCTAGCATGTCCGCAATCATTAACCCATGTTACATAAATGAATGTCTTCAATCTTACAATTATTCAACACAAACAAGCCTCTGTCATATGACACTCATCAAAAGCATCAGCGAGGATGTAACTCTAAATAATGCGGCAGCACAAATGGATGTGGCATCACACACGGGCAAATATGAATTTGATACAAACAGTATGCAGTAAGGCATTAAATTGACCTTTTGGTTTACACACAAAATAAACATTGGCGACATCACAGAGAAGCAAAATCTTATGTTCATTTCACCTTGCCTGAGCACCGCTTTCATTCGGAAACCACAAAAAAAGGGGCATCTTAAAAAGAGATCCATTTTTGTAAACCATTTCTATGTCGTCAAAGTCACGCTTTTGTTGCCTTTGCCGACGCTAAAAAAAAAATGGCACAAATAACAGAGGATGGGTTTAGGATAAAATCTCAATCGGCAAACGCCAAACTGGAAATATGAAGTTCCCTCTAATAACTTGTTTGGAAAATTGGATACCCCGCACCTGATTTGCGTCCCAATAGTTCTCGATTTCGCCGCTGCCCGTCCTGCATTTGTGGTCATTGAAGTCCCAGGCGCTGTAGGGAACGTCGGGGAAGTTCTTGGTGCTGGCGCTGAACCAGGTCCCGCATGACGAGTGGTTCCCCTCGCCGCCGGCCGACCCGCACATGTGGTTGATGACGGCGTCCACGTAGATGTTGACGCCGACGTTGTTGCACCGCGTCACCATGTCTCGCAGCTCCCGCTCATCGCCGGACCTAGAACACAGGTTGTATCCCACCGGCTGGTACCTCTGCCACCATGGCCTCCAGGGATTGTTCAGCACAATGTGCTCGTTGGGAGGAGAGATCTAAGCAAACACACGACAGGAAGATGACGACTGTGCGAAAATGGCCTGCGGACAAGTTGCTGTAAAGTTTGCTGTTCAGACTATGAATAGTTCACTTTTCCAAAACTGGGTTGTGACGGAACATTTCAAGACGTGTGAAAGTGGGAGTTGGTCATTTTCAGAAAAAGAGACTTTTTTTTGTCATATTTGTCGATACTGTCGGCTTGAGCTGACAGTCGTATATTAGTTCAAAGTAAGAGGATCTGTGGGGGGGGGGGGCTGTCTTATGCCTCTTATGTAACTGTAGCATATCTCAAATGTTTGCTGGCATCCAAAGACAAAAAAATAAAATAAAATCGACCAAGCGATATAAACTCGTCAGTCAAGGCATTGTAGCTCAAGGCGCAACTGGACAACAAATAAACCACAATGTAAACAAACGGCGCAAAGGCACACCCGCATGCTGATACACTCGCCAATTATTCATGCTAATCACCAGCTTGCACAACAGAACAAAACTACTCGAAAGTATCCATAGACAGGACACGGCGTCGATATTTCTGCACCGCACCCAATAATTTCCACACCAGCAAAAATTAGCACGGGCTACCTGAACTCCCCCGAAGCCGTTGGGCCCCAAAAAGCGCTCGCACTCCGCTGCGATGTCCGCCCAGCGCCATTCGAAGAGATGCACGATGGCCGTCCTGCCGTGCCGGAGTTGAGGATGGTGCTGGGCGGCGGCGAGCCCCCAGAGCAGCATCCACACGACGAACCGCTTCATGCTTCTGGGAGGGAAATTCTTGAAACGCGCAGGAGCGCAACTGGCACACCTGTATTTGTGCACTTTTTCTCCCCCCTCGCGGGAACCAATGGGAAGCCTGACAAATAGATTCTCAGGCCGGTTTGGCAGCTGCTTACTTTCTCACCCTTTTGAATGTGACTGTTATCATGAAATACGGGGCCCGAAATGGGGGGGAAAAAAGCCATTCATTTCCTGCTCGTCAACCCAGAATCATTTTTTCATTTTGGATGATGACCTTTTCCCGTGAATGTAGTTTTCTTTCGTGGGGTAAATGATTATTCAGTGTTGAACGTATGACTTGCCTGTGATGTGGCTGCCAAATATTCCTCATCGTAAACACTGGTATTGGCAAAACTTATCAGGGGTTGAAAAAAAAAAAGTGCAAAAGGTTTCGTCCTTGTCTCGCCATTCAGGTTGGTGGGTCAGGCAGTCATGACAATAATCCATCCATCCATTTTCCGATCCGCTTTATCCTCAAAAGGGTCGCATCTTCAGACAGGAGGCGGGGGACACCCTGAACCTGTTGCCAGCCTATTCAGACAGGAGGCGGGGGGACACCCTGAACCTGTTGCCAGCCAATCGCAGGACACCCAAAGACAAACAACCGTACGCTCACAATCACTACTCGGGACAATTTAGAGCATCCAATCAACTTGCCATGCATGTTTTTTGGAATGTGGGAGGAATCGCTCACAATCACTCCTCGGGACAATTTCGAGCATCCAATCAACTTGCCATGCATGTTTTTTTGGAATGTGGGAGGAAACTGGAATACCCGGAG
This sequence comes from Hippocampus comes, assembly GCF_001891065.2. Lineage (NCBI taxonomy): Eukaryota > Metazoa > Chordata > Actinopteri > Syngnathiformes > Syngnathidae > Hippocampus > Hippocampus comes. Next base: position 1,283,797 of record NW_017806235.1, read on the forward strand.
AAAACCCACACAGACCCCGGGAGAACATACAAACACCACGCAGGAAGGCCAAGACTGCAATGACCACTGTATAAGTTGGAGTTTGAACAAATGCTTGAGCATGTTTTGCAACATGAAGTTTGGTCAAGTCATGTGTACTCCCGCAGCTGCTTGTGTTGGACATGATCCCATATTTGTCTTCGTCAATGAGTAAATTCATCGTTTGCCGTGTGACGACACCACGCACTCGTCACTCTTGTTAAGTGTGGACGTCATTTTTGACTCTGCACCTGTCACTTTTGCTTGATGTATTATTTTGGGGAATGTGTTTAGCAACACGAAATATCATGTTGTGTTTCAAGACTTTTGGGGAAAGTCCCCACCCGTCAAAGGGTTCCGGTCGAACACAAGCAGCTAACAGAGCTGAAGTCAGAGTCCATGTTTAGTCGTAGTAGTTTCGGAGTCAGGACATCGTTTCCTCTGAAACCTCATTTTCTTTTCTTATTCTATCTATGCCTCCATTTTCTGATCCGCTTTCTCCGCACAAGAGTCGTGGATGTGCCAGAGCCTATCCCAGCAATTTTGAGTGTTCCATTAACCTGCCACGCATGTTTTTGGAAGGTGGGAGGAAACCGGAGTACCCGGAGGAAACCCACACAGGCTCAGGAGAACATGCAAACTCCACAAAGGAAAGCCGGAGTCGGAATTGAACCCACCACCTCTGCAAGTGGGTCCGACGTGCTAAACAGTGGCCCGCCGTGCCGCCCCTCTTATTCTATATTTCACGATATTTTTAAAATAACAATGCAGGACTTTGCCATAAATGCTATAGTATGAATACTTTGACAGGGCTTTCTCCGCACAAGAGTCGTGGATGTGCCGGAGCCTATCCCAACGATTTTGAGTGTTCCATTAACCTGCCACGCATGTTTTTGGAAGGTGGGAGGAAACCGGAGTACCCGAGTACAGGCTCAGGAGAACATGCAAACTCCACAAAGGAAAGCCGGAGTCGGAATTGAACCCACCACCTCTGCAAGTGGGTCCGACGTGCTAAACAGTGGCCCGCCGTGCCGCCCCTCTTATTCTATATTTCACGATATTTTTAAAATAACAATGCAGTACTTTGCCTTTAATGCTATAGTATGAATACTTTGACAGGGAAACACGATATAGCAAACTCTTTGTGGTGAAAGGGACAGAAGAGAGAAAAGTACAGGCTCAGGAGAACATGCAAACTCCACAAAGGAAAGCCGGAGTCGGAATTGAACCCACCACCTCTGCAAGTGGGTCCGACGTGCTAAACAGTGGCCCGCCGTGCCGCCCCTCTTATTCTATATTTCACGATATTTTTAAAATAACAATGCAGGACTTTGCCATAAATGCTATAGTATGAATACTTTGACAGGAAAACACGATATAGGAAACTCTTTGTGGTGAAAGGGACAGAAGAGAGAAAAACTGGGGGCAATTGACAAATCACCCCCCCCCCAAATGTTTAGAATTACTTATATTGACTTTTTCACCCATATATAATAAAATATAAAATTATATAGCGTATAAATGTATGTACCAGAAACCAGAAAGAGTTTGTCTGTTTTTCATCTTTTTTTAAAGTCTGCTCCATGTTATTTTCAACGACGACGTTTGCCTTATGATGGACTTTGCCATAAATGCTATAGTATGAATACTTTGACAGGAAAACACGATATAGGAAACTCTTTGTGGTGAAAGGGACAGAAGAGAGAAAAACTGGGGGCAATTGACAAATCACCCCCCCCCCAAAATGTTTAGAATTACTTATATTGACTTTTTAACCCATATATAATAAAATTATATAGAGTACAGATGTATATACCAGAAACCAGAAACAGCTTGTCTGTTTTTCATCTTTTTTTAAAGTCTGCTTCATGTTATTTTCAACGACGACGTTTGCCTTATGATGCAACACTTTTCCCACTTGCTCCCACTTTTTCCCACGAGTGTTTTGGAACACCGGTCGGTCCAAGGACAAAAGCTTCCTTTCAGGTCTGCAGCTGTGGTGTCCAGGTAAAAAAAAAAAAAAAGATGGTTGTGTATGATGGGAAAATAGAAAGTGACTGAGCTGGCAGAGAGCGAGGGAATAATAGGAGGAGAAAAGGAAAGAATCGCCAGTCATTGAGTGGCTCCATCAAGAACCTTCCTCTCCGTTGTTTGAAGTTGTAAGCCGCACGTAAAAGCATTCAATTTTCTCAAAAGCCAACAGTACTTACCTTCCTCTCCGTTGTTTGGCCTTTTTGGTGAATGTTTGCAAGAGCTGAGTTGAGCGAAGGAAGAAAGTTGTCCCACTCAGTGAAAATCCACTCAGTCTCATCCAATGGAAAGTTTTCACCATGCTGATATGTTGGGCAGATGTTAATTCAGCCACCAAGAAAGAAAAGTAGAATGAGAATAAGAATAACATCATCAGTATGAAATGATCAAGTAGCCGTATTTTCCGCGCTTTAAGCCGCACGTAAAAGCATTCAATCTTCTCAAAAGCCAACAGTGATCAATACTCTAATTTCTTGGACGTAATATTTTAAAGCGGTTTGGTGCAGCTGCAGTGTCATCCAACATACGGATCAATATTCTCATTTTTTGGACGTAATATTTTAAAGCGGTTTGGTGCAGCTGCAGTGGTCGTGAAAACGCTAGATAAAGCTGTATTGTATTGTATTCCTTTTAGCGTAGCGCTATCTGGTGGATGCATAACGCAACCCCAGCTAAAATTGTAGCTCCTATCTTTGCGCCTTATAATGCGATAACGCGGTGCGCTCTATATATGTAAACAGTTTTAAAATAGGTCATTCATTGACGGCGTGCCTTATACTCCGACACACCTTGTAGTGTGGAAAATATCCTTTTAGCATAGCGCCATCTAGTGGATGGGATAACGCAACCCCAGCCACTATTGTAGCTCCTATCTTTGTGCCTTATAATGCGATAACGCAGTGCGCCCTATATATGAAAACAGTTTTAAAATACTGCAAAAATTGGCGGGTTTTTTTCAACTGATGGATGATAGCCTGCCCATTCATTTAAAAGGGAAAGGATGATTTGAGATACGGGTGTTTTAAGTTAAGAATACGGTCATGAAACAAATTAAACATTTGCTCTGAAAATACACTAGTTTGACAAACACTGTATTTCGCCATGCGAACGTATTATTCTGCTCGGAAAACACGATGACACTGTCACAAAAGCAGTGGTTCTGGAAAATGCTGTCGTTTGATTGAATACGGCATTTTTGGGGGTGGGGGATCAGGCAAACATTCTATTTAGACAAAACTAAAAGTTATTTGACACATATTAGGTCGGAATGTGAG